>NC_067482.1:78752443-78974943 GCF_947179515.1 Apodemus sylvaticus
GCAAAACTTCACTAATGAAGTAGAAATGAAATACATTTATGGTTGAGGGGTCCCCACAACATGAGGAGTTGTAATAAAGGGTTCAGAACCCCTGCTCTAGGACTAGCAGCTCCCAGGGAAGTTACCCTCCCTTAGTGCTGTGGGCGGTTTTTTGTTTTTGTTTTTGTTTTTTAAATTATCTTATGGCTTCTGGGAGCATCTTCTTTTACTTTTACAGGACACCCTTGTTCACTTTTGGGAATTTTTTTTTTTTAACTTTACCCCTTAAGGTTTATTTGTGTGTTTCTCAAATGGGCCTCTAAAAACCATTTAAGGATTAAAATTATGATACATATATCAATAACTATCTTACAGAGGGCCAGGACAACAGTGCAAAGTCCTGAGCCACCACCCCATCACAAATGGTGAGGCTGTGGAGACAAGCTTATGGGAGAACTCTGAGGTCTGTTGTCATCTGTTCCAATCCAAGGTGGTTGCAGAACTTTATGTATGTAGATATATCATACGCTACAATCCATGTCTAACACAGCCTCCAAGGGTCTCTTCATTTATATTAATTATCTGGTTGTCTCATCCTGGGGCACTTTTACATAAGGGCTTTGGTTTAGTTTCCTCAGCCTTGATAAATTCAGTGGGCTACCTTTAGCTGAATTGTCTAGCCTAGGGCCAATGGGGGAATAGTCACTTGCCTCCTTGGCTGCATGAACAATCCTGTACCCTGTGGAGAGACAGCTACTCTGACCCCAGTCATGCTGAATCGCTGTAAGTTACCTTGTGCTAGGTCTGATTATTACCCAGTCTTGGTGCTCTTGATGCTCCTGGGCCACCAGTTACCAAGGCGTCGCTGCGTCCAGCTTCTACCAAAGCACACATATTTTTCTTTAACATTAATAGAATATCAATAAATCTACGATTTAACTTGGGGCTTTCTGCCTGCTGACTGCATACTCCTCTCTCACAGGTGCCCTGACCTCTCAGTTAGGGAAGTGGTAAGGGGGCTTCCCGACTCGGAGACCCTCTTTTCTCCGACTCTCCACTTCTTTCTCTCTGTCTCCGTTTTCACGTAACTCAGGTAGAAGTTTACATTTTGGCCTAGAACATTTTATGCTGTTAAAATCTCTGACTTTACTAAGATTATGTCCCCTCCCCAAGCAGGACTCACAGAAGTCACTAATGTGTCACCTAGTTCCCTAGTTAAAGTCCTTTGATCTTGCCTTCAACTCTTGTACATAGTTTTATTTGAATTGGGCATCAAACGTTGATTTTAAATCTCTTTAACGTTTTTTACTATTACTTTAATCTCATTTTCTTTTCTTTACTATCCAACACTTCCCATGGGTTCTAAGTTTTTTGGATTCCAGGAAGGGTGGTCAGCAGGTTTAACTTTAATCTTCTTTCCTTGTATTCTACCAAGCATGAGAAACACAAGACATTGTTTCTATGTCATGCTCTCTTATACAAGCAAATTCCCACTGAACAGTCTTCTCTGCCTAAGACATATGTATTATATATAATAGTGGCTACAGAGACTCTGGTCACCTGTTGCCCCATCCCACCCACACCCCTCTACCCCGTGTTTTTTTCACGTTACTCTCACAGGCTGCAAACTCTGTCCTAAACCTTCAGCCCTTTAAGGTGCATCTCTAGACTCACCCTCAGCCACATTCACCAGGCATGCCACCTATACCACATAGAGGAAGACAGCCTCACTGGAATTCCCCCCAAGCCCCGTTGTGTTTTATAAAAAGAAAAAGAAAAAGAAGGCAGGGATATGTTTGGTAGAGGTGCGGTGTGGTGTGGGGGAAGGGGGTACCTCTGCAGGGCCCATCCTGAGGCATCCCTTCCCTCTGAGATACCAGCCACAGTGTAATATCGAACAGAGTTTATTTAGAAAATGGGAGGGGATTTGAGGGAGAAGAGAGAGAGAAGTATAGTAGAGGTCGGCCATGAGCAAGTGGAGGGGGGGAGAGCGGAGTGGGGGAGAGAGAGGGAAGAAGGCAAGGAAGCAAGCGAAGAAAAGAGCGAGGAGGGGGCAAGCAGACCCTTTTATAGTGGGTCAGGTTGTTGCCAGGCAACTGTGGGGCGGAGCCTAGATGAGATGCCAACACCCCCCACCCCCAGACTACAAACCCAGGCCTCCCTCTGGGTAAAGTGCTTAGCCACCCTTGCCTTTCAGTGTCCTCTGTAGGGGGTCCTGCAAATCCTGACACAGCAGGAAGACACACTATTCCACAGCACAGGGAAGGGTAGCCATTTCTTGAATCTCCTTGGGCGTGCTTCACCATTAGTGCATGCCTTGGGTACTGTACCCATAACCAGGATTGTGAAACCACACCTTTACAACTCATTTTTGATTCTGTTAGTCCCTGTTTAGGAGCCAAATATGGGGGACACTATTCCCATTCACTCCAGATAGAGAAGTGATGACAGACCAAAGTGTGGATACCGCCAAAGCCCAACTCGGTGAACCAGCGAGTTTTATGGGAGACTATTTACAGGACTGTGAATGAATGGTTACTTACAAGAGCAGGAAAGACTCAAAGAACTGCATTACCAAAGCCCCCTTAGTTAGGGTTTTACTGATGTGAATAGACACCACAACCAAGGCGACTCTTATAAGGACATTTAATTGGGGCTGACTTACAGGTTCAGAGGGTCAGTCCATTATCATCAAGGTGGGAACATGGCAGCGTTCAGGCAGGCATGGTGTAGGAGATGCTGAGAGTTCTACATCTTCATCTGAAGACTTCTAGCAGAATACTGGCCTCCAGGCAGCTAGGATGAGGTCCTTAAAGCCCACACCCACAGTGACACACCTACTCCAACAGGGCCACACCTTCTAATAGTGCCACTCCCTGGGTGGAGCATAAACAAACCATCACAATGGGTGACAGCTCATAAAAGTTGGGACCCGGGAGCACAATGTATAACCTGGGGATAGCTCTACAGGAGTGTCCCTGTAGATAGAGCAGCTGGTCTGAGCCTCTCCCGGAAGGGAGGCTCAGATTGTCTTTGTTTCTTAGAGACTGTTCAGACAGTATCTTCTTTTTTCCCAGACAACTGTGCTAGGAGAGGGAGAGACCTAGTGAATCTGGTCAGCTTTAAGGACTTCCTGAAGCTGTTTAGGTTTGTTTCTGGAGTTTAAGGACCGTTCCTACAAAACGGACTATTTCATCTCCCTTTAGACATCTTGCTGTTTGACCTCCCTGTAAACATGCTGTATCTTAATGAGTATTCCACCTAAGGGGGAAGATTTTTATGTCAGAAGAACTAGTTATCCAGCAGAAGTCTGGGGAGAGCTTGGTCTGCTTCCAGATCAATCCAAGAAGAATCAGAAGATCAAAAGCAGGTTGGGGAGACCTAATCAGGCAAGGCTGGAGGGAGGAAGCAGTCCACAGAGCAGGGAGGTGGCTGGCAATTGGGATGAAGGAATGGCTGAGATCCCCTCAGTCCCTCTGATCTGGCAGAAAAGGGGCAGCCTGTGACTCTTAAGCACAGGTCTGGGGCTGCCAGAACCTTTAACTAAGGGAGTTAAAGGTGGCTCACAAAGGCTTGCCACCGGGGAGCTGACCCTGCTACTGCCTGTTTTTCTGTCAGTATGCAGTAATTCATGCTTCATTCTGCCAGCTGCTTCTTGAGGGCATTTGTACTGGTTTGAATAAGAATGGCCTCTATAGACTCATAAGGGACTGCTTAGGACTGCATTAGGAGGTGTGGCCTTGTTGGAGTAGGTGTGGTCTTTCGGGAGGAAGTGTATCATTGAGGGTGGGCTTTGGGGTTTCAAATGGCCAAGTCAGACCCAATGGCACTCTATTCCTGCTGCTTACAGAACTCTCAGCTACTCTTGAGCATCATGTCTGTCTGAACGCTGTCATGCTTTCTGCTATGATAATATAACAGCCTAAACCAATGAACTGTAAGCCAGCCCTAATTAACTGTTTTGCTGTGTTTTTTGTTTTTGTTTTTTTTTTTTAATAAGAGTTGCTGTGGCCATAGTCTCTTCACAGGAATAAAACCCTAATTAAGACAGAAGTTGGTACCAGGGACTGGGGTATTGCTGTAATAGGCCTGACTATGCTTTTGTTTGGAGGCATGTGGATTTAGGGATTTTGGAGTAGAAAATGCTTTAATCAGGGTGGGGGATGGTGATCAGGGTTGGAGTAGAAAATGCTTCAATCAGGTATGGGTGGTGTTAATGAGCTATGGAACATGGAAGATAGTGGTGCAGACAATGATTTGAACTGTTGGGGCCTGGCTCAAGAGGGCTCAGAGGAAAAGAATATTAATGAATGAATGAATGAATGAATGATTCATTAATGTGGCCTAGAGACTGATCTTGTGATATTTTGGTGAATATTGTGGTTGTCTTTTGCCATTGCCCCAAAAGTTCTGCCAGAGGTCAAATTGAAGAACCATGGATTAACAGCTTTGGCAGAGGAGATTCCCAGATAGCCTTGTATCAACTGTATTGCTCGGTTGTTAGTATTGATGCTTATGCAGACTTACGATGAAAAGGAGCAAGCTGAGCAAGGGAGAATGCAAAAGAGAAGAAAAGCAACATCAGGAAGTGCAAACAGATTAGAGAAAAGCCTAAGGCTAAGTGGAATAAAGGGGGTGGGGACCTCAGGGCAAAACCCCACCCAGCTAAGTTTCCATCTGGTAAAAAGGAATTAAAGAAAAGCCTAGTGCAAGGCAGTGGAGGGAAGGCAGAGGCTGTCGGATCTCTGAGTTTGAGGCCAGGCCAGTCAGTGGAGTGAATTCCAGGCCATCCAAGCTCAGACGGTGAAGGAATCCAGAAGCTGGTGAAGATGTAAGGGGAAACATGTTCCAACCCCAGCATGCAGCAGAACTTGATAGCTTCTGCCACATGGTTCTAGCTTTAGAGTCAAGAATAAGAGAAAGGGGTTATGGACTCTCCTTCTGCAACTGAGGAAGGATGCCGAGGATGTGGCAGGGCTGTCTCTGCCTGGAGCCCCAGACAGGCCTTTGTGGGAAGCTGTGGGGGTGAAGCCTGGATTTCAGAGGAGACCCCAAGATGTTGGAGATGTCAGAGTTTTGGGATACCTGCCAAGGAGAGCTGCAGGCTGGGTGTGGACCCAGCCCGGGAGAGGAGAGAAGTATGTTGCAGTCAACAAAGCTTGAAAAGAATTGTACATCTGAAGAGCGCTTTGATCCTGGGAATTGAACCAGAGTCCTCTGGAAGAGCAACAAGTGGGTTTGTTTGTTGTTGTTGTTTTCTCCATTTATTTTTTCCGAGACAGGGTTTCTCTGTGTAGCCCTGGCTGTCCTGGAACTCACTTTTTAGACCAGGCTGGCCTCGAACTCAGAAATCTGCCTGCCTCTGCCTCCCAAGTGCTGGGATTAAAGGCGTGCACCACCACTGCCCGGCACAACAAGTGTTCTTAATGTAGGCTCCATGTCTCCAGCTCCTTGAATTTGTCTAAAAAAAAAACAAAACACCACCACCACCACCACCAACAACAACAACAACAAAACCCCTTTGCTTTATTATAATTTAACATAAGAAGGCCTGGCATTAAATAAAGTTCAGTGGGAGGGCTCTTGCCTAGTTTGCGTGAGACGCTGGGTTCTGTTCCCAGTACTAAGGCATGAAAGGAAGTAAGTACATCAAAGTGACATGTGCCTGTAATCCCGGCACCTGAGGCAGAATCGCCAGGGTCAGGATGCAGGAGCCCTGCAAAGGGCCGCACAATGAATTTGAGGCTAGCATAGTCTACACGAGGTACTGCCTCAAACAAACAAACAAACAAACAACAAATTGGAAGTAGGAAAGGCTACATCTTGATTTTAAAAAAAAATGGTGCTTTGTAGTTTCTTCCACTTGGAGCTGGGACTAAAGAAAAGAAATGGTGGCTAACCTGGCGGCCTGCGTGTAAGCCAGCACTCCGGGAAACAGAGGCAGGAAGATGAGCAGTTGACGGGCACTCTTGGTTACACAGCAAGTTTGAGGCCAGCCTAGGCCACAAACTTAAAAACCAAGTAGGCAAAGCCAAGCACCTAGAAGCGTTGCACAGGAGAACAATGGGGTAAAAGCAGCCACTCACGCCTGAGCCCCTCCCATGCGCGGCCGTGTGCCGGTAAACCGATGTGGGCTCTTTGAGCTCGCTGAGAAGCTGGATTTGGAAGCTTTCCCTGCCCCCCAATTTCAGACCTAAGCATGTTTGTCCCAAAGTGTCCTTCAAGGCCCTTTCTGAGGATGGGCCGCCCTCACTTGTGACAGGGAGGACAGAACAGGCTGAGAGTAAAAACACTGCCCTCCCCAGAACATCAGAGAAGGGAAGCCATCTTCAGTAGCCATGACAGAGATGCTGCGGTGGAAAAGACAGGCTGGAAGCTTGGCTGTGGGGAGAAAGCTCAACTGGGAACTCTAGCTCATTGCCTCAGTTTCTCTGGTTGGTTTCTGTTGGATGCTTGTGAGTTCCAGATTTGATGACATAATCTTTCAGCAATTTGTTCTTTCATCTGGAAGCCTCACTGACCGCCATAATAGGGCTTTCCTAGTGGACTTCCACCGGCTTCAGGTAAGCTTCAATTTGATGGTGAGTGGCTTTGTCTATTACTTATTCCATCTTCCTACCCACCCACCTGTCACTTGCTGGTTATTCTTTTACTTCAGCTTGTTATAAACTTAATAAATTCACTCATTTAAACCAAACATGTGGCTACTAAAAATCACTTTTCAGATTCAAACACAACAGCCTCAATTTTTCAAAATTTAAAAAGAAATTGTGAACTAATAAAAATATTATGTTTTCTGTTATAAGATTTTGTTTTTGGTAACTGGTATATATTTAACTTTTCATGTAATAAAACTTTATCACTTGCCAAATGAAAGTCAGACCACACTTATAACAAGCAAGCAGACAACTCACACCAACACACACATATACACATATGATCATGATCATGCATACACAATTACACACACACACAAATATATACTTACTCATACACATTCACAATCATGGACATACACATACACACATAATCATACCCACTCACACAATGATACACACACGACACACACACACACACACATACACACACACACATCTTATTACTAAAAGAGTTTGAGGATTGGTGACAGGCTCAGAGGCAGATGATTGTGGTGAATGTGAGAGGTCCTGGTTTCAAACTCCACATCATATAAACAAAATGAAACTGAATGAAACCAAACCAACCCCAAAGCCTAACACCTGGCTGCACTTTCTCCAGGAGAAGGTAATAGAAAACAGTTGGTCTCCAAGAAAAACATCCCACAAAACTGACAAATTGCTTACAGTAGAGAAAAACAGCATCCTTAGAAAACAAACCTATTTTTTTAATATAATTTTAATGAAATTTAGAACAATGATGTTCTTCCTTTAAAAAAATTTTTTTGGTCCAATAGAAACAGGACCACCCGCCATTTTATGTCTGTTCAAACAACAACAACAAAACCCTTGGAAACTTTGAGAATGCATACTTCGTCACTTCTGCCAATGACCTGAGGCCTGGCAGGCTCTTTAGGAACCATCTTGGACTTGCTGCAGTCAGGTCCTTGGTGTCAGACACACAGAATCAGACTCCGCTTTGTGAGTCCTCCAGGCACAGTAAGCACACTGTGCCTAAGTCAGTTTTACTTCTTCACTCCCCCATCCTTTATCTATGGACTTTTATTTTTGTCCGGACACAGCTCTCCCTCGCTAAGAAGACAACGCATCCCTCTTTGGTGTGGATCGCTACTTGGTTATCTTTGCTCCTTCCACTGGCCGTTTCAAATCATGTGCACGTCAGCATGACCCCGGCTTTTTATGAGCGTTTTCTCCCCCAGATTTTCCAACTTAGCTCTTCTCTGGTAGAAAAAGTTTCATCTGTATATACTTTTAAAGACTGGCTGGATTTACACAATTTGTATAATTCTATATACTTCCTTGAGGTTTTGGTCCTGGACCCTTCTAATTTCCAGTTGCAGTTTTGACGGATTTTTTGAGTCTTCTGAATCAGTCAGGATCTTCTTTTGTTTTTTTTTTTTGTCCACCCCCTCACCCCCCACCACCCCACCACCCCGACAGGGTTTCTCTGTGTAGCCCCAGCTGTCCTGGAACTCACTCTGTAGACCAGGCTGGCCTTGAACTCAGAAATCCACCTGTCTCTGCCCCCTGAGTGCTGGGATTATGCTCTCCTGCCCAGGTTAGCCATGAACTCCCAATCCTCTCCTTTCTCTCGTCCCAGATTCCTGCGGTTATAGGCACACAGCACTGCGCCCTCTCTCCCCAGCCTGATTTAGTTATAATGCTTTGTATTCCCCACATCTTTTTTTTTTTCTGGCAGTCTTTATTGTTGGAGTTCATCTTCGCCTACCCACCCCCCTTTTTATAGAGAGGATGCAGACAGAAAATCCCTGAGTCCCTGCCTGCCTTCAAATGTCTTCTTTTGCCTCTTGGCAGTATGGCTGGAGATGGAATTTTTCATTCAAATTCATTTTGTCTGTATGAAAATTTATGTGACTGGTCAAAACTAGGGATTTGTCTAAAAAACGAGAGAAATGCCTGAATTTTCTTTCGTGGGCAGAAGGGCAGGGAGAAGACACAAGAGGGAGGAGGGGGAATCAAATGGTTTTGAAAAAGTAGAGGGTGCAGGGACAGCTAGTGTTCCACAGGAGGTATGTTATGTTGTTTTAACTATGTTTTTGGGAAAAACGTTCCCAAATTCTCTACTACTTTTTGAATGAAAGCTGAATTTCGCATTCTTTTGAGCATGTGATAGACGTAGTGACCTCTTTCTAATGAACAGAACAAAGCAGAGGCAATAGTGTATGACTCTGGGGACCAGGTCATACAGAGTACCATGGCTGCCTCCCTCTTGGGATACTGGCTAGTTTTATGTCAGTTTGATACAAACTAGGTCATCTGAGAAGAGAGAACCTGGGTTAAGAAATGGCTTCTGGAAAAAAAAAAAAAAAAAAAAAGCTGGGCGGTGGTGGCGCACGCCTGTAGTCCCAGCACTCTGGGAGGCAGAGGCAGGCGGATTTCTGAGTTCGAGGCCAGCCTGGTCTACAGAGTGAGTTCCAGGACAGCCAGGGCTACACAGAGAAACCCTGTCTTGGAAAAACCAAAAAAAAAAAAAAAAAAAAAAAAAAAAAAAAAAAAAAAGAAATGGCTTCTGTAAGACCAGGCTGTAGGCAAGCCTGTGGGGCATTTTCTTAAATAGTGATGAACCCAGCCCATTGTGGGGGATGTCATTCCTGGGCTGGTGGTCCTGGGTTCTATAAGAAAGTAAGCTGAGCAAGCCATGGGGAGCAAGCCAGTAAGCAGCACCTTTATGGCCTGTTCATCAGCTCTGTTTCCAGGTTTCTGCCTTGCTTGAGCTCCTGCCTTAACTTCCTTTGGTGGTGAACTGTGGTGTGGAAGCATAGCTGAATAAACCCTTTCCTCCCCAAGTAGCTTTCCTCATGATGTTTCATTGCAGCAACAGAAACCCTAAGACAAGTTGGTACCAGGACTGCAGTATTTGCTAGGAGAGACCTGACCATGTGTTTTAGCGAAGCCGGTAAAGGACTTTGGAACTCTGGGCTAGAAAAGCCATTGAGTGCTGAGACTCAGTGGGATGTTCTGTGTGAGCTTGGAAGATAAGAATGCTGAGAGAAATGCAAAAGACAGAGGCCTGGTTTGTGGAGTTTCATGGGAAATGTAAAGAATCTACTGGAGCCATTCATTTTGAGTTAAAGAGTCTGTGTTTCTGGTCAGCTGGGGTTGAAGAATTATCTGTGATTAACAAAGTACCAGAACTACTACAATGAAACCTTTGTTTTGCTGAGATACTCTGTGCTGGCCAGCTGGAGGTGAGAGATTAGCAGTGATTAAGAAGAGACCAGTATAATTAAGGTGAAATCTTCTGGGAACTATTTCCTGCTAGCTATGTTTGAGGCAGCCAAGGTTGTACCTCCTGCTGGCAGCTGAATTTAGGAGTGGAAGAGTCACCCAGACTCTTTTAAAGGAGTCATGGCGAGCAGCTGAGGCTTGGCTCTCTGAGAGGCCACTGGTGAAGGTGCAGCCTCAGAGGCAGTTGAGGGCCCAGGACAGAAGGGGTCATGCAGAGACGTTGAGGCTTGGCACCAGGAAGAAAGCCTAGGAGAGGTCATTGGCGAAAGTACAGCTTAGCTGTGGTAGAAGCTCTCAGCATTTTGGAGATGCTTGTGCTGTAGGATGACCACTGAGAGCAGCAGCAGCAGCAGCGGAGAGGAGCGTGCCCAGCTCTGAATATGAGTTGTGTGTGCTTGCAGAGGGCAGAGCCAGAGAAGTGACGCTTTGGAGGAGTACAGAAGCTCATGAGTGAATGCCCAGATATTGGGCATTGAATTATCAACATGTTGAATTTTGGTTTTGCTTTGTTCAGATTGTGACTATATACTAGTTCTTTCCTCTTGAAGTAAGAAAGTATTCACCTTGTACAGGAGCCCACAGTGGAGAGACTTTGAACTTTTAAAAGACAATTTGTATTTTTAAAGAGACTGGATATTTTGCTAGGCTATAGAGGCACATAACTTTAATCCCAGCACCCAGGAGGCAGAGGCAGGAGGCAGAGGCCTGTGAGGCAGATGGCCAGCCTGGTCTACAGAGCTAGTTCCAGGACAGCCAAAACTACACAAAGAAACCCTGTCTTGAAAAAAAACAAAAACAAACAAAAAAGAGAGTGGACATTTTTCAAAGACTGACCATTTTTATGTGTTTGACTTTGTAAAGACTGTGGGACTTTTAAAGTTATTTGTGTTTTATATTGTGGTAGCAATAATTAACATGCCATCTTGGGGATAAATGTGAAAGGAAAGGTTATAACTGAAAATTGATTGTTTATGTGTCATGTTGACAAGGGTCGGTTGAGCTAGCTAGTTTTATGTCAACTTGACAGAAGCTAAGTCATCTGAGAAGAGAACCTCAGTTAAGGCGCCTCCACAAGCTCAGACTGCAGACGCACCTGTAGGGTGTCTTCTCAGTCATTTATGGGGGCGGGTCCAGCCCCACTGCAGGTGGTATCATCCCTGGGCTGGTGGTCCTGGGTTCTATGAGAAAGCAGGCTGAGCAAACCTGTGGAGCAAACAAGTATTCAGCAGTCCTCCATGATCTCTGCACCACCTCCCAGGTTCCTTTGATGAACCACAATGTGGAAGCGTGAGCTGAATAAACCCTTCCCTTTCTAAGTTGCTTTGGTCATGGTGTTTCATTGCAGCAATAGAAGCCCTAAGACAAGAGGTCTGATGGTTTCCATTTTCTGTTTCTAGAGATGATTGCTTTGAGGGAAGCCAGTGCCATGTAGAAGTCTGTCTTTGAATTTTGAACTTTAAAACAAAAGTGTGTGTGTGTGTATGTGTGTGTGTTGCTGGGGTATTTGCACTTGAGTACAGTTGCTGTGGGGGCCAGAAGAGGGCATTGGGTCTTCCAGAGCTGTAGTTAAAGATGACTGTGATATATATATCACATTGTGGGTGCTGGGAGCCAAGCTCAAGTCTTTTGTAAGAGCAACACAGACTCAAACCTTGACCACCTCTCCAGCTCCACTGTCTGATTTTTCTTGAGGCTACCATGTCACTAGATAGCCCAAGCCAGTCATGTGGAAGGACAGAATCAGACATGCTCAACCTGCATCTGTAGCCAGTAATATCCGACTCTTCAGACACAGTGCCAGCCAGCCAAAGAAGTGAAAAAACTATCTTGGCTTGGATATTCCATCCCCGGATTCATATTGTGAAGACATACGGCTCCAGCAGAGCTCCCCAAGTCATCTGTAGCTATCCTAGGCACTCTAGTTGATGTCTTATTTGTCTAAGCACAGAGATGACTAATCCATGCTGTGCCCTGACCAACATCTGACTCACAGAATCCTAAGTATATGCTACAGTTTATATCTTGACTGTCATCCAAAGGCTTAGTACCTAACACGGCAATACTGGGAGTGGTGGAAATCCTTAAGAGATGGGGCCCCATGGGAGAAATTAGGCCAAACTTGGGGGGTATGCCCCTTGATGTGAAAAATGGGACTCTAATCTGTCTCTCTCTCTGTCTCTGTCTCTCTCTCTTTCCTATTCCTGTCTGTGAGGTGAACAGACCTCTACTCCCAGCTGCTCCTGCCATGGTATGTTATGCCACCACAGACCCAACCAACAGAACCATTTATTTGTTTACGGACTGAAGTTCAGAATGGTGAGCCAAACAGAACCTTTGCTGTGTTTAATGTGATTTATTTCAGGATTCTGTCACAGTTTATAAAGGAGTTTACATAGTACATTAAATGGTTGTTACTTTATGCTGTTTTTTTGTGGGGGGGTAGCTTTTATGTAGCAGTAAACAGCTATAACATACACACAGTTCATAAATGTTTAACTCAAAACTTTTCAAAAGTTTTAATTTTTTTATTAGCATGTGCTTGCATATGCATGCATGTATGGGCATATATTATGTTGTATATGGAGGTCAGAGGACAACTTTTGGATGTTGGTTCTCTCTTTTCTCCCTCCCCATGTGTGTGTATGTGTGCACGTGTGAATGTGTGCACGTGTGTATGTGTACACATGTGTGTCTTTCTCTTTCATCTCACCCTATAGCCCACAGTGCCTCAGCCTCAGAGTGCTGGGATCATAGGTACAAACCAGCATAGTCTGCTTATCTTTTTCTATAACTCCCTTAACTAGTGCAATTGTACCTAGGCTTGAAATGAAAACGCATTGAATAAATGATTCCTGTTTCCCTTCTTCCCCCTTTCCTGATTATCCATTTACATTTCAACCCTAAAAGTATTGTAATGATGCTATTAGTCAGCCAACTTCTACTTTTCTGAAGGCCAGGGAGAATACAGGGCTTCATGGATGGAGAGCTGAGCAGGTCTCAGGCAAAAGGGAACTGGCTTCCTTTTGACCTTAAGTCTCTCTGAATAGCTCCCTTGAGTGAAGTAAAGCAGTAGCTTTATAAGAAGCAAACTCTGATAGTAATTCAAGGTTAACAGCTTCTGGACACTGTGTGGGCTTTGGGAAAACAGCAGTTAAACTACAATGTTATGAAGAATTTGAAGAGGGAGAAATCTTAGGGTACCAACAGGTTATCTAGCCTTGGGCATGTTCTCCCTCTCATGAGACTCCTCCTTATGAATTTCTTCAGCCAAAACCTAAAGTGGGAAAACCTGAGATCACCAAAAAACGAGGTCTGGCAATACCTCACAATGTCAGGATCAAATGCACCCCCTCCAAATGTTTTAGATTCTTTAGAAAATGTGGGCTGACATTATGGAAAGAGCAGATTACAAAACAGTCCGTACAGAGTGTTCCCAGTTTGTAACCTTATCCTGCCTCTCTGCATAGAACCAAGCTGGGGAAGGCTGTTTGCCAGTGTGCTATCTGTGGTTATCTGAGGGGGCAGGAAGAAATTATTCCCAGCGATTTTAATTTTCTTTCTGGTGTGTTTCCAGATTTTCTACAATGGACATCTATTACTTTTTATGAGCAAGAAATGAAGAAACCTTTTTTAAAAGCAGGCAGTTTGACACATGGCCCTTGTCACACTTGGTAAGCATGTAAGTTATTTCTAGATAGACTAAGAACTCATCCATAAAGTTCTGTAAATGGAGACTGTGGGACTGTGGAACAAATCACAAATTTATTAGCTTAAATCAGTACATATTATCTTACAGGCTCAGCTGAATCTTCTGCTCAGAACCTCACAGGGTCCATCAAGGTGTTGGCCAGAATGTATTTACATTGTATTTCTATAGTATTTTGTTTTTTTGTGTTGGTTTGAATAAGAATGTACTCCACTAGCTCATATATTTGAATGCTTAGTCAACAGGAAGTGGCACTACTTGAAGAGGATTAGAAAGTATGGCCTTGCTGGAGTAAAAGTGGTTTTGTTAAGAGTAGGTATGCTCTTTTTTGAGTAAGTGTGGCCTTGATGAAGTAGGTTTTGCCTTTAGGAGTAAATGTGTCACTGAGGGTAGGATTTGAGGTTTCAAAAACCTATGCCAGGCCCAGTGTCTCTCTCTTCCTGATGCTTGTGGATCTGGACACAGAACTCTTAGCTAACTTCTCCAGTACCATATCTGCCTCTTGGCCGCCATGATGATAATGGACTAAACCTCTGAAACTGTAAACAAGCCCCAGTTACATGGTTTTGTTTTTGTTTTTCTTAAAATAAGAGTTGTCATGTCATGGTATGGTGTCTCTTCAGAGTTAACAGAATATTAAGACAGAAGTTGGTACCAGGTGGTGGGGTATTGCTGTGACAGGCCTTACCATGACTGTTGGCAGAATGCAGACTTTGGATTATGAAAGCAGTTGAACACTTTAAGCAAAGTTTAATGGGCCACATTAGTAGGAGTGTGGAAGACAGTGGTGCTGAGAATGACATTATGACAGCAGAATTTAAGAAGTTAGGAAGTTTAGGAAGAATATTTGTGGCCTAGAGATCATTCCTGGGCTATTTTGGCAAAGAATGTGCCTACCTTTTACCATTGTCACACAAAACAAAACAAAACAAAACAAAACAAAAGCTTCCTGAGGCTAAATTGAAAAGTTTCAGATTAAAGGTATTGCTTGAGGAGATTTCAAGATAGCCTAGTATTGATTATTCATTCACATGGTTTAGTATCTACCCTTATAAAAATCTATAAGGAAAAGCAAGTGCTGGGCAGTGGTGGCACACACCTTTAATCCCAGCACTTGGGAGGCAGAGGCAGGCAGATTTCTGAGTTTGAGGCCAGCCTGGTCTACAGAGTGAGTTCTAGGACAGCCAAGGCTATACAGAGAAACCCTGTCTCAAAAAACAAAACAAAACAAAACAAAAAAAAAAGCAAGCTGAGGAAGGAAAAAATACATAATGTACAGTTTGAGGAGAAAAGGAACACTAGGAAGTATAATGGAGCTGGGACCAGTGCTCATGGAAATAAAGTGTAAAGAAAAGTCCAACGTTAAATAGAATAAAGGGAGTGGTGACCTCAGGACAATACTCCACCCAGCTAATCTTCCAATTGTGAAAAAGAATTTTAAAAAAGCTTAAGCAGTGAAGAAGGCCATCAAAACCAGAAAGCTGATGAAGATGTATTAGGATGAGGGGGCCAAGTTCCAGCCTCAGCAAGCGGGAAAGCTTGGTAACTCTGACCATGTGGTTCTGGCTTTAGAGTTAAAGAATCAAAAAGAGAGTTGTGAAATCTTTCTCTGTGGCTAAGGAAAATCACTGAGGCCAGGTGTGTGTCATATAGGGTGTGTCCCTATATGGTGGCCTAGAGAGGCCATTGCGTGAAGCTATGAAGGTGAAGCCTGGATTTCATTGGAGACCCAAAGGTGTTGGAACTGCTTGAGTTGTGGGATACTTGCCAAGAAGAGCTGTAGACCGAGTGTGGAAACAACCCTAAGAGAGAAAAGTGTGTGTTGCAGTCAACAAAACTGAAAGGAGTTGGAGATCTGAAGACTGTTTTGACATCAGATATGGAGACTCAGCATTTGGAGTTTTCCCAGCTGTTTTTCAGTCTTACTGTGGTCCAGTATTTCCTTACTAAGCTCTGTTTCCTCCCTTTTAGGATGATAATGTATATCCTGTGCCACTGAATGTTGGAAGTATGCGACTTGTTTGATTTAACAGGGGCTTAAGAGAGTACCTTGACTCTTAGAAGAGATTTTGAACTTTGGATTTTGAAGTTATCTTGAAATTGTGAAAGACTATGGGGACTTTTGCAGTTGAACTAAGTGTATTTTTGCATTGTAATATGGTTATAGACTTGTGGGGACCAGAGAGTCGAATGTGGTGCTTTGAATAAGAAATGGCCCAGAGAGGCTCATATATTTGAATGCTTAGGCATCAAGTTGTGGCACTACTTGAGAAAAATTAAGAAGTAGAAAAATTAGTAGGCCTTGTTGGAGGAGGAAGTGTCTTACTGGTTTTTAAAAGTCTAAGCCAGGCCCAATGTCTCTCTCTTCCTTCTGCCTGTAGATAAACATGTAGACCTCTCAGCTCCTCTCAAGTACCATGTCTACCTGCATACTACCATGCTTCCCTCCATGATGACAATGGATTAAAAATTTCTGAAACTGTAAACCAGCTCCAGTTACATGCTTTCTTTTATAAGAGTTGTGGTCATGGTATCTCTTCACAGCAATAGAATAGTGACTAAGTCAGTTTCCATGTATTCCCCCAAATTTCACACACTAGAAACTTGATCCACAAGCTACTTAAAGATCATGTCTTTGTAAGATAATTAAAATTATATGAGGTTATAAACGTGGAGACCCTGAGATGGTATTGGTGGTTTTATGAGATGAGACAGAACACTATCTAATACCCTCTGCCATATTATGACAACAAATCTTTCCTCAGATGGCACCCTGCTCTTAGACTCTACAGCCTCCAGAACTAAAATAAATCTATTTCTTTTCCTTATAGATTTCTTAGTCTCAGGTATTTTGTTATAGCATTAAGAAACAGACTAAGTAAGACAAATGGGAAGGATCTACTTTCATGGGGGTAAGAATCCATTTTCATGTTGTTATGCTATTGGCAGAATTTTTATTCCCCTGTCGCTGTATGAAAGAGCTCCTTTTCTCTTTCTTTCTTTCTTTCTTTCTTTCTTTCTTTCTTTCTTTCTTTCTTTCTTTCTTTCTTTCTTTCTTTCTTTCTTTCTTCCTTCCTTCCTTCCTTCCTTCCTTCCTTCCTTCCTTTCCTTCCTTCCTTCCTTCTTTCTCTTTCTTTTCTTCCTTCTTTCCTTTCTTTCTTTCCTTTCTTCCTTCCTTCCCTTCCCTTCCTTCCTTCCTTCCTTCCTTCCTTCCTTCCTTCCTTCCTTCCTTCCTTCCTTCCTTCCTTCCTTTCTTTTGAGACAGGGTTTCTCTGTATAGCCCTGGCTGTCCTGGAACTCACCCTGTAGACCAGACCGGCCTTGAACTCAGAAATCTGCCTGCCTCTGCCCCCGAAGTTCTGGGATTAAAGGCATGCACTACCACTGCCCAGTGAGCTCTAGTTTCTTGATATCCTTTGGTTGGAATATACTGTAAACTTTTCTAACGTGACAACTTTCTTTAATAAACCATCAAAGAAAACTTTGAGAACAAATATGCTAGCAAGATGCAACAGAATATGGTAACATATTATACAGTATCACAATAATGTTTTATATAATCTAACACAGTCATAGGGTAACATCTGTTCCTCTTTACCAGACATCATTGGTTAAAACTAGTGGTGAAAGTACCAGTTCAATGGAACAATAATATTGTAAGTTGAACGTTTTTCAGCATTCATGTTGAAGATGTAATGAAGAAGGACTGTATTTGAAGATGAAACTTCAAGGAAGTAATAAAGGTTAACTGAGGAAGAAAGGGTGACATCCTGACACAAGAAAAGATGTCAGAGAAAATTTTCTTCATCTACATATACCAAGGAAAGTCACACCCGAACATTGCTGAGATGGCAGTCACCCACAAGCCAGGAAGAATATTTCACCAGAAACCAAAGTGGCTTTGTCATCATCATCACCACAGAATTTTCATGCTCCAGAAGTTTGAGAAACGAATTTCTGTTGTTTATACCACTCGGTGTGAATAATCTGTGCCACAGCAAGTAAGAACAATAGAAGACACAAATCACTGGAGAGGAGACAGAGTCTGTCTGCAACATCAGTATTATGAGGTTGTTGGAATTCCATACAGAAGTTCTAGAAGCGTCCTGAAATATTTAAAGTATACAGATGCTTTGTACATTTTATCATTCTGTTGGCCAGTGTGGGCCTGGGGAATGTATAATGTATTCTTTTTTTTTTTTTTTAAGATTTACTTATTATTATATGTAAGTACACTGTAGCTGTCTTCAGACACACCAGAAGAGGGCATCAGATTTCATTACGGATGGTTGTGAGCCACCATGTGGTTGCTGGGATTTGAACTCGGGTCCTCTGGAAGAGCAGTCAGTGCTCTTAACCACTGAGCCATCTCACCAGCCCCCTGTATTCTTTTTTATTATTATTTACTTTACATCCTGATCACAGTCCCCTTCCCTTCTCTCCTTCTAGTCCCACTCCCACAAACTCTTCCCCCTGTTTAATGTATTCTAAAATTATTCCAATAATGGTGTCTGAGGACCCGTGAGTAAGAAATATCAGGTTAGATCAAGCACCTCTGAAACCTAACCTGGCCATTTCCTAGCTATAGGACTTTATATTGATGCCTCCTTTTTCCAGGCAGAATTTCTTTATCTACTATAGCATAGCAAGTTATTAAAAGCAAATATATGCTGCTTTTACTTCCAGCTCTTTGGAAGCAGGGGCAGATTTCTGGTCCACATTGCTATATTCAGGCCAACCTTTGCTACACAGTGAGAACATGTCTTTAAAAGAAAAAAATGTTATACATCTTCCGGGACTGGAAACCTCTGTTTCTGGTCCCAGCAGAAGGAGGTCAATATTGCTGCCTCCTATCCAGGGTAAGTCCTGAAGAATTTAGTGTTTCAGGGATGTGGAAGAGTTTTAAATAAGGAGACAGAGATGGGGAGATAATGATACCAAAAGGAAAAAGCAGCCCTGGTGTCCAATAATGTGCAGAGAAGCTTCCATGTGTGACCTTCTTGACAAGGCCTCTCAGTTTTCTAAAGTCACACTGGGGTTGGGATGTGTGTGAAGGATGGTATGTGAGTAAGCAGACTCTGAGTAGAATTAAATGACCTATAAGTATAAATACAAGAGTATGGGAAACTTCCTATGATATGGAAGGAAATCTACCCCAGAGACATACAGAATAAGGTAATGCTATGTGCGTCTGAATTTAAAGCTTTCAAATTCTTATTATTACTTATTTATCTGTGTGTGTGTGTGTGTGTGTGTGTGTGTGTCTGATTGATAGACATATGTATGGAAGTCAGAGAACAACTTTTGGGAGTCAGGTCTCTCCTTCCATCTTGTTAAGGCAAGGGTTCTCTTGTTTTTGTTGTATTTCATATTCCAGGCTAGCTGGCCACTGAGCTTCCAAGAGGTTCTCCTATTTCTGCCTCTCATTCTGTAGTAGGAGTGCCAGGACTGCAAATGTATGCCACCACATTCAGTTTTTTTTTTTTTAAATGGGATCTAAGAGTCAATCTCAGGTCTTAAGTTTGTGAAACAGGTGCTTTCATCTGCAGAACCATCTGTCTTTTGAGTCTTGACAGATGTTTGATGCTCTTTCTTCACATGAAACTTCACTGGGCATGGGTATAGAACAGTGAGCACTACAGGATTTGAGAACAGAGCCAACACAGGAATGTCCCCTCTGTGTAGACCTAGCACATGGAAATATAGAAATGGTTTCTTGTTCTATGTTGGAGGCTCATGAACACTTGGCTCATTTTCTCAGTGGAAGAAATACGAGGGAATGAGAGAAGTAAGCATGCACTGTGGTTTAGATATAAGTGGGCCTCATATGTTGAAAGCCTGATAGCCATCTAGTGTTTTTGAGAGGTGATTTACTCATGAAGATTGCAATACCACTGATGAATTCATAGCTAAATGGGCTATTGGGAGATTGGAGTTTAGCACAAAGACACCGGCCGTGTCTTCTTGCTTCAGGCTCTGTGACAGGGTCAAGGGACTATGAACTAAAGCATTTTTTCTTTTAGATTGCTTTTCCCATATATTCTGTCATAAGGGCAGAAAGCCAATGCAGAAGCACGGGTGCATTGTGACTCTTCTCTCTCTTGAAGTAAATTGTGCATCAGACATAGGCTCTCATATACACTAGACCTTACATATGTTAGGCAAGTGTTCTCCTGACTTGCATCCTCGCCCTCTTATAACTTTTATTTTGCAATAGGGTCTCTTTATGTTCCCTGCCCAAGCTGGCCTCAAACTCATCCTTCAGCCTCAGCTTCCTCAGTCACTGGGATTATAGGCTGGGCCATCACACTCTGCTTCTGAAAATGAAGCAAGACTATCCAGTTATCATGAAATAAGTGCACACAGATGAGACTCTGGGAGGGAAGCTGTTGGGACAGAATGCTGTCTGATTGGGGCTCTTTACCTTAAAAGATGAAACTTAAAAGAGGTTTCTAGTTTCCAGGCAAATACACAAACACAGCCTGAGTCCTTGTTTCCTTCTTGGGTGCCCCAGGCATGAGCACACTGCAATGCACTTGGCAAAGAGCTAAGAACAACTTGGTATCAATTTACTTTTCAGCAGAAGCCAAAGATGTCTGCTATTGCAGCCTTGAGGTTTTGTGAGTCCTTTTCACATTCAGTTTGTATCATTGTTAAGTTTCCTGTAGTTAGATGCACTGGAGAATCCCAAAGTGGTTGGGCGATAGGAATGGGAGTGAACACTCTGAGCCAGGAAAAACTGAGAGGCCATATGACTTGGGACTCGTTTTCTCTGGAGGGTGGGTATGGTCTCTTCCTCTTACCACAGGCTGCCTACTTTAATACTCCATGCTGACCCTGTGGCTTAGATTAGTCTTGTGTGACATGTGCATGTACATGTGAGCATGTTTATATAGTATACTTTAAAGGATCACATTGGAAAATGAATAATGTAGGGTGTATATAGAATGTGCTACAGTGTAATTATGGTAGCACAAGGTAATCTGATTTGAAATGCTAATTCAGTTTACTTCAGATGTGGTTCTAAAGACCATCATCTTCTTTTATGCATGTCAGCAAGTACTTGTGACTGAAGTCAATTTCTTGTGGTCTCAGGATGGAGAGAATGAGCCTATGGGTTCCTAAACTCTCTATGTTCAACACTTGATGAGATCAATGGTCTGTCTTCACTTCATTTCCTGAATCAATGATTAGATCTAATTTCATCTATTGTGCCTAAAATTTAAGGCCTGATGGTCAGGATGACAACTAGAGATAAAGCTGTAGATAGAGGTAAAACTATCCTAATAGTTTATAATTATAACCTAACTTTGATTCTTGTGGCTGTACAAGTACAGGATTTTTTCTTGGAGACAGGTTCTTAATATGTTGCTTAGGTTTGTTTTGACCTTAATCATCTTTAATTAAATAAATATGTATATGAATGTTTTCCCTGCATGTTGTGTATGAGCACCTGTGTCTGGTGCCATGGAGGTCAAAAGAAGGTCTAAGCGGGTGATCAGAACCAAACTCTGGTCCTCTGCAGGAATAAGCAGTGCTCTTAATTTCTGAGCCCTATCTCTAGCTCTTCACAACACTCTTGCTTCACTCTCTTAAGAAGCTGGGATTATAAGAGGTGTGTGCCAAGGTAGTAGGTTCTACCTGTGCCTTTTTTGTTTGTTAGATGAAGTCAGAGAAATGGGGATCCATTGTTTAAGTGGACTGTCCTAGGCTGTTCTGATACAGAAATCAGAGCCCCCTTTATCGATGCCTCTTACCCTATTTGCTTAAAGGCCAAAAATAACAGCATTTCTTAGGACTGATTTTCCTTTAAAAAATATATTGAATATGATAGTGTGTGCATGTCACAGATCTTAATGATTGAGGTTAAGGTTAAAAATAAAAAGAAGGCAAGGAAGACTAAAGAGATGACTCAGTGGTTAAGAGTACTTGCTGCTCTTGCAGAGCACCCAGGTTTAGTTCTAGTACCCACATGATTCACATCTTTAATTCTAGTTTCCAGAAAACCTGAATTATGCTCTTTCCTAGCATCTGAGAGTACCAGGCATGAATATGGTACACATACATATATGCAGGTCTCTCTTACACACCAATCTTAAACAAAAGACAAGGGAATAGCTACTGGCTATGCTGAACCTCACAGGATGTCACCTTAAAGATATCACCAACAGTTGATATCTGCTGAGGGCTTATTGTGTATCAGTCATGGCATGTGTGTTTACCAGCCTGTTTTCTAACTGGCAGTACAAGGGATAGATTGTTTTTTTTTTGTTTGTTTGTTTTTAAACGGAATAAATAGACTCAGAGATGATGGTTAGCATATGTCCAGATAGTGAAAGAGAATTGGAAAAGACAAAGACAACGCAAATATCCTCATGAAAAGGAGGAAGGATAGATAGTGGGCAGATAAAAACAATCGATATCCAATGCAGAGATCTCATTGGAATAGAAGAGGGCCACCTAGCTGATAAACAAAGAAAACGATTTGTTACTTTTCAATAGGAGATAAATGCTTGATTCATGACTCACTTGTTCATCTACTTAAGAGTGCAGTGCTGTCTTGTCTATAAGCCTGGCTAATAGCAAGTTGATTCAGTAGTACAAATGGAATAAGCTATTCCTAAAAATGTTTCCATCAAACTATTTAGGTCTGAAGGAGAGAAAAATCTCAAATGCGATGTGAAGAAGACAAACATGTCTTCTAGAAATGAAGTCCAAAGGTAAATAATTTAGATCAATGTTCATCAGGAATCTTCTGCTCTCTGGCTCTACCAGCATCCATTCAGAGGTCTTCCTTAAGGTCCAACAGCAACACACCTCAGGATTCAAGCATTAGGTTTAGCTTCTAACTGGCAAGTGGAAGAAGAGATGATGGGTACATTTTTAAGGCAAGTCTCAACAGTTGCTTATGTCTTTGGCTATAAAAAAATCTAGTAGGTATGATTGCTAATCTTGTGTCATTTGTACTGGGTTAGGGAGAACAGAGAAACCAAGCAAAGCAATATTTTTAGTTTCAAGACTAGTGTGTGAGGACTAAGTACAGGAAGATCTACTTCCAATGCCGGTAAACAGAAAGAACAAAGATTCTGACCTTTGGATCTGGATTGAACCATTCTCCCAATATCCTGTTGGTTCTTCCTCTTTGAGAACCTGAATTTAGTGGGATTATACTTGCCTAACAGGACGAGAAGTGTGTTTATTCGAAGAACAGATGCAATGGTTCTCAACTTTCCTAATGCTGTGATTCTTTAATACAGTTCCCCATGTTGTGGTAACTCACAACCAGTTGTGGTGACCCTCAACCACAAAATTATTTGTTGCTACTTAATTTTTCTACTACTATGACTTGTAATGTAAATAACTGATATGTGACCCTGTGGGATTGAGACTCCTGGGTTGAAAACCACTGAATAAAAGGAGATGACCAGTCTTCTTTCAGAATGTGGCTAATGGTCAGCCCTTTCTCTGCTGTAGGAAGAGGCCTTTTCAAAGGTTGAGCTTTGGTCATCTGGAATGCAAGCATTTTTCAAAAGGGAGTTGTGAAATTCATCTTTATTCTGTTCCTCTTTCTTTTAGAACTGGAGATTCAAGTTAAGCCTTGAATGTATGAGGCAGATGCTCTACCATGATTTTTTAATTTTTTAATTTTTTTTATATTTTAAACTCTTGAAACTAGCCATGTACCAGACAGACTTTTAACATGCAGCAATTGTCCTCCTCTGAACTTTTAGTGCTGTGCTGCCCATTTGAACATTATATTTTGATCAGGAAAAAGTCCAGGTTCAATGTAACAGTCTTTAAAGTTATATTCAAATTATTAAATTTAGAAACAGCATTTTCTTATAAAGGGCACTTGCTTTATATAACCACAAAGCCATGTTAACAAATCTATTGAGCTTTTCATTCAAGTGTTTCCTAATTTTAACTGATATCAAATCACCTTCTAGAAAGACTGGAACAATGTACATTCCCACCAATTATGTATTAAAAGTTCTCATTTATTTCTAATTTTTGCTACTACTGTAGATAATTGCTACTTTAGATTTTGTATCTTTTAAAAATATCTATGTGTATGAGTGTTTGCCTCCATGTATGTGTGTATGTATGCACGTGGTATGCACACACATGGTATGCAAGGTCAGTATAAGGCATCACATGGAGCTTGGGATGGTTGTAAGCTGCCATATGGGTGCTAGGAACTGAATTGAGGGTCTACAAGAGCAGCTGGAACTCTTAATGTCTACGACAACTCTTTAACCCCCTTTCTTTCATTTTCATTTAGACACTGTATTTTTTTTTGTGTTTATAAAAGTGGGTTGCCATCATAACTTCCCTTAATACTTTTTTGCTTAAGAAATACATTATGAACAGACCACAGTTGAATAAGAGATCTGACTTCCATGTTCAATTAACTTCTTATACTATATCTGTCTGTATTATTATTTTTAGCATATGTTTAGAGAATCTTCAAAGAAGGGCTACTGGCTGAAAAAACACACATTTCAAACTTTAATTTCTTTCAAATTACCTTTTAAAAAGACTGGTACAATCTACACTTCCAACAAAAATGTTAATAAAATAACTGTCCTAATTTTTGTTAGCACTGTAGGTAGTTGCTGATGTTTGCCATCTGATTGTTGTGTACCTTTTGATGGTAGATTTGTGTTTCAGTGATTGCTTTGGATCTTTTCATGTTTACAGAAGAGCACACTGGCTCATGCACAGATTGAATGGCCACTGGAGGGAGTCACAGCTCTTTCACTCACTGTGTAACATGGGCAAGTTACTTTATTTCTTTAAAGGCTGTCTCTTGCAGGATTATTTCCTCTTAAAGCAGACTATGAAGGCCTGAAACAATACCTACCATAAAAAAGCCCAAAATGACCAACAATTCCATGAATGTGCCATGTTCTGATGAGCCACCCAATACTACAGTAATCCCTTGATATTCAGCCTAGTGGCACCGGGTGTTCGTGTTTTCTACTCTTATGGTCACATAACAAAACTGTCTTAACAAAGCATTTCTCAGGATATATGCCTGTTGTTAAATGTCACAAAACTGTTGGTGTAGTTTATAGGAATCCTGTGTATAGGGATAATAATCATGAATCTTTTACTTCTGTTGGAGGTGTATCTTAGTCTAACAAATCTTTTAGAGTTGCTTTATATAGATCATTCTCTTTATGTTTCTAGGAACCCTTTTTTATGAATGCCTACTGGTTTTCTTTCAGTTAACCATGTTACTTTTAGAAGTAATACAATAAATTTAGCTCAGTCTTTTAGGAATTTGGGATCTCATCTTCAAATGCCAGTTTGCAGAAAGGACCAGGGTTTTATTTTTTGCCTAAAACCATGTCTCTGGACTGAAGCTGCTCTCTTCAGTTATCCAATGAACAATTAACTGTTTCCCAAACTAATGATTTTGGTTTCAGATCCCCTATTCACATTTGCTTTTGATACACTATTCCTCTGAAGGAAAACACAAAAGAAGAAAGCTTTCCCTCCAGGAATTCTACAAGAGTTACCATACCTTTAATTCAGTTTCAGGGCAAAAATCAATTGCTTTCATGATAGTCTAAAGTTTACTATTTTATTCTCTGGTTCCTTCAAGTCATTTAGTTACCACCAATAGAAACTCACTTAAAAATTACATTTATTTGTATGTATGTTTGGCACAAATATGAGGGTCAGAGGATAATTTGCTGGAGTTGGATCCCTCCTAGTATGTAGATACTGGGTACCCAACCCAGGTTTTCAGGTTTGGCAACAAGTACATTTATCTGCTGAGCCATCTTGCCAATCTTAGAAATTTTTTTTCCTTACAAAGGTTAAATTTATAAAGATGTGTGAGAGTCTACAACTAAAGGAAAATCTGAGTAACTCCTTGAAAATGGGCTCTCCAGGGGATTGTGTATCACTGCCTGTTATCATTTCTTTGGACATTTTCATCAAAACCATTCAATTCCTCTCATTTTTGCCTCTGTAGTTTCTCTTTAAAATCAGAAGTCCTAGCCACAGTGGTGGTGCACACCTTTAATACAGCACTTGAAACCAGGAGTAGGTAGATCTGTGAGATCGTGACCAGCCTGGTCTACAAGCAAGTTTCAGGAAAGCCAGGGATACACAGAGAAGCCCTGTCCCATCAAAAATAAATAAATACCAGGAGTATGAAGTCAGTGTATTCCACAAACTGTTCCACTAAAGCTACATCATATGGAAAGTGAAGGAGTAGCTTTCCAAAGAAAGTGGAGCTCTGTTAGTGACAAAAGTGATTTCAGGCAGACCAAAGCAATAGATGTCCATTAAACCAATGTTTAAATGGAGAAGAGACTCTTTAGTGGACCAGTAGCCAAGATGTAAATGTATACTGTTACAGAAATCAAGAGTGCTTTAAGATACGAAACTTTTTCTAAGCTGAAAACTCAAGGTACATGTGTAACAGATTTAACAATCCAAAGGCCTTGCTAACCTTTATTTCTGTGACAGATTTTAAAAAGGGACTCATTTCCCTCTCTTTGCCTAATGTGGACAATGAAATCAGCATAGTAGGTTAGCCATCACTTTAAAATCTGGGGTAATTGTTCATGTAAGATGAAGCTATCAAGCGCTGATATTGATTCAAGATGTTTTAAGGATGCTTTAAAAACTAAGCAACAATTCCTAAGTTTTAAGCTTCCTAATGTGTAGCAGTCTGCCAGGTCACATAATGTAAGAATATATGTATTAGATTCACTAAACAGTTTTTTTTTTTTTTTTTTTTTTTTTTTTGTTTTTGAGTCAGGGTTTCTCTATGTAGCTTGGCTGTCCTGGAACTTTGTAGACCAGGCTGGCCTCGAACTCAGAAATCCGCCTGCCTCTGCCTCCCAAGTGCTGGGATTACAAGCGTGCACCACCACACCCAGATCAGAGTTATTTTTTAATCTTTTGATAAGCTCTGGGTTAAGTAACTTGCCAATGTCAAACAGCGGGCATTTATTTCTAAAATTATTTATTTTTAAATAAAGTTTAAAAGTAATATAGTCTAAAATAGTCATATAGAATTTGAATCTCATGTACTCTACACTGCTCAAACCAGTAACCTAAGCATTTACAAAGATAAGCACACACCTTTAAATAAATGGGTCCACACCATACACTTCTATCAACTGTTTCACTTAACCCATTGTGGCCATTTTTCTATGTCTGGTCACAATAAATGTACCTTATTTATGTTAACTATGTAGGTTTTCTTTTATTGGTGAACCATACTGTATGCAACAAATTTCACTTGAAGTTTTGTACCAGTAAGTTTTATGTTTCTGTAGTGTATTATTCTCAATTTCTGTTATGCCTTTAGAAAATAATTTCAATGTGGCCTTGGCCTCTAGTAACTTGAACATGCCAAGTTTCATTGCTTCTAACTACTGTTATTAGTCAGGACTCAATTTCAAGTCACAGAAACCCAACTCAAAGTAACTTAAACAAAAAAGGGAATTTATTGGTTCACATAACTGAAAAGTCCAGGTGATGTACTATTAGCTTCAGGCACAGTTGGATACAGGGGCATAAATGTGGTCATCAGAACTCAAGTCTCTTCCTCTTTTGGCTCCATTTCCCTCTGTACTGGCTTCATTTTCTGCCTGGCTCATTCAACATAGTAGGCCCTGTTGGTTTGAGTTTTCTCCTACAAAGCTAAAGCATCTAAGAGAACTTCTCCACAACCGAGAAAACACCTAGGGTTGATTATCATTGGACAAACTTGAATCATGCATCCATTCCTGAACTAATTACTAGAGTCAAGATGGACTTTGCTGTGATTGATGAGGTTGCAACAAAATGTCCAGCACAAAAAGACTGTCTAAACCACAAGGACTGAAAATTGGAGATGGTTCCAAAAAACATCAGGAAGTTAAGAGATGGAAATGGTGGCTGGGCAATAAGAAACTAACATCCAGGATAAGACCAGATATAGAGAGTAATCTTTGCCCATAAAGTTGACTTTCAGCAGCTGGTATTTCTTCCTTGGTAATCAAATTCTAAATATCACCAGGAGTGATGTCTGTTCTGTCCTCAGGAAACCTACAATTCACTTGAATAGACAATTTCCATTAACATCATAGTCTAGGATTCACCGTAAGGTCCCCATTTAAGTCATTATCAGAGCCCCACTACAATGGTGATATGAAGCAGGAAAACTAGCCTCCTACTTGGCAAGCAGGTCTGTGAGGCAATTTGAGTTAGTGGCAAATTAAGTTCAGCAGTAAACTTCTGGTGTTGCTGTTTCTTGTCAAGGTGAACCTCACAATTTCCGGGCCAATCATATTCATTTCTGAGTTACCAAAGAAATAAGCAATGTACTCTGCTGTCAACATTCTATACTCCTATTAGATCAAACAGATGTTTCAGGTGTTGAAAATAAGCAGGGTTGTTCTCTACTTCTCAACATTGCTGGTCAAGGAATATGCAGCATGGTCCTTCCTGTTCTGGTGGGGTGAGGTACGGGTTCCTTCTAGTCAAAATTCCTTGGTGGAATTGGGCACGAGAGAGGCTGAAACTGACTGTAGTCTTCTCATAGCCAGTTAATCCGATTGCAGTAGCATGTCAAAAAAGGCAGGTTAAGAGCTGAAGATAGGTAAACTTCAGCAGGGCCAGCCATACCAATAATTAAACTATAATCTAGAAGAACAGGGAGATTAATAATGATGCTTTGTAAATTAGTTTTTGTCCTGGGTACTCCACAGGGTTTAGTCCAGACATTTTTGGATCTTAAAGGGCCAGTTGGGTATAGCAGCTTTCATTTTCTTGCTCATCTGTGCAAGAACTGTCAGCTTAGAAGGCTATATCCTCATTGCAGACTTGAGGTTCTAGTTATGAGTTTATGCTACATCTGGGAACAATAGGATCGTAGAGTCAGGTTTGTCATAGTTGGCTCTACTTTCTTTGGTAATCAAGTCTTCACCTTCTGTAATACAGCCCGTCTCTAAGAATCATCTTAAAAACAAGTCAAGACCTCAGACTGGTTGGGTGGCATTGATTTAGATGAAATCCAAGACAAGAAGATAGTAGAAAAGGCCCTAGATTAAGGCTTTTGCCTTAAGTTTTGTTTTTTTCTACTTATCCAATCACTGATTAGATTCCTGATTCTTTGTTTTAACTGAGTATGGCAGGAGGGAATAGCTGGCAGTGTAGCTTAGTTTTGTTTTTAATACAAACACCAAAGAAAGAGCTAGCAATGTAGAGGTAATAGAAAAGTGAATCTGTAATTTCTTTACAAATAGTAGTTGCATATACAAGCAGAAGTCATCCAGAGTTTGATTTGTTAATTGTGAGCAGTCTAGAATAACAAGATCTGAGTCTGATTTGATTTGTGGTGAGAATCATGTAACCATGATTAGTTTAGAGGATAAGAAACAAGGATATAAAGAAGGCAGTTCCAACATTTACCCAGTGCACTCAGAGTAGCTGATAGCATTTGGCCCTTAAATTGATTATGAAGTAGAGAAATAAGCTTTTCTCAGGTCACAAATTGAAGTCTTGTTCACTATGATGATTTGGATAGTCAGGAATTTTATCCTTTCTAAAAAAGTAATCTTAATGTCTTAAGAATACTTCATAGTAAGGAATAATGTCAGCCACTCTGCTAAGAGACTGGTGAAATTCCATTGAAATATCCCAAGGACAGAAACTCAGTAATACTGAAAAAATCTTTAGCTGCCATTTATAGATTTTTTTCCAAGTTAGTCTATCTTTCCAGCAAACAGGTTGACAATATGCTACTTGAGGAGACTAGCAAGCTATCATAGCCTAGAGTCAAATGCCTATGTCAAACTTTGCCTATCACACACATAAGAGTCGATGGTATGAAGACTAATCTTTTAATATTTCACTGGGTAGAGGGACACTTTCCAGCCACATTTTAAGTCACACATATGATAAAGGATGCTCAAAGATTGTGTCTTCAGGATCATCTGTTCCATATAGTGGTGAGTAGTTAATTTTGAATAGACAAGTATACACATGTTGGAGAAATTTAGTTTGGTTTTTTTAAGCCCTGGAAAGAGTATTTATTAAATAACAAAAAACAATGGAGCAGTTTAATTACTATTGCATCAACGTGACTTGAAACTTGAGACAATGAATGATAACCAGGTTGCAAGTCCCTTTAGGAAAAATTGTATTTCAATTCTGCTTCATAGTTAATGGTCATCCTTTTTACATGGAATACCATAGTTAACGAGGAGAGGTCAAATGAACAACTTGGTCCAAGATGGCCTCAAGGAGGCATCAGCTTCAATACCAGCTCTCAGGCAATTTACATACACTTCCAAGTCGTGTACTTCCAGTACCACTAGTTATAGCTATGTTTCTGAAAGTCAATAGGGTTCTTCAGTGTAGGATACACATGAATTGCTCTCTGGCTCTATCCAACTCCAGGAAGTCCACTTGGATGGAATGCTATTAATAAAACTTCATTAGACAATGCTGTATTATCATCATTCTCTGGATAAAGCATCTCCAAACATGTTGTGCATCAACTGAAGAACTGTTTTGAGTTAGAAGTACATAAAAGGAATGCCAAACATGTTGTCTAGGGCAGTGATTTCAAGCAGAATTTTCTGAAGAATTTTTCATAAGGAAGTCCCTTTAGGCATCACCATGGTGGTAAAGGAAGATGGTTGTGGCAGGTTGTAGACCTCAACTCCCACTTCACTACTTCATCCAGAGCAGCTTCACTTTACTCTGGACTTCCACATAGTTTTCCTTCAAAGAACTTCATGAGCACAAAGCCTTTGGAAAATCAGTGATAAGTTGTTCACAAAATGCTGAAATACAAAAAATAGGTCATGGAAACCAAAATGTGGGTAAGCAAGCTCAATGCAAAGACAAAGTAGACAAAGTTTTTCTATTCTTTCTCTATGTGAACCATGTTACAGATTAATAAAATTTAAATTTTATTGTAAGTTTTAAAGTTGGGCTTAATAATGACTAAAAGCGTCAACCATGCTCTATTGGTTGTCATTAAATATCTGAACAGCACAAATTGGGAGATTAACAAAAAGATATGAAAATAGTTTGGGGGAAGTTAAGGGAGTATGATCAAAATATATTGCATGAAATTCCCCCCAAAAATGATAAAAAATAAATATTAAAGATGATTACCAGGGAACGAGATTATTGGTTTTAAGTTGCAATAACACTGGGAAATGTATCCATTTCTTTGCAAATATTACTTGAGAAGTCCATGGTTGGATGACTTCACTTAAGCAGTAAGATCTCAGTGGGCCACAACTCTAATTCTATGAAAAATCTTTTTTTTTTCTCCTTACACACCTGAGAAGCAATCCCCTTAAAAGTTACAGAACTCCAGTGAGAAGTTATTGCTAACTCAACTAAGAAAAAAAATCATCCCCCCCTCAGATTCTTCCCGATTATCCCATAAATATTTTAGTGGTTCTTTTGACAAAAAGGTAATCAAAATGTGTAATCCTCAGATGTAACACACTAATTCGATCATTTAACAACAAAGTATGAGAAAAAGGGTATTTCAAAGACAATGAATTTATTATGGGGTCTCCAGGCCAATCTACTAATAATTACTGGTTATATCACTGAGTTTCCGTTCTGTTAAAAAGAATGTAGGAAAAAAAAAAAAAACCCGCAGCAATCCATGTGTCCAATCATTGGGCTAAATGAAGCTTTGCTGCACATCTTGAGACCTTAATACACTACACTGCACTGTTTGTGTGGAAACATATACTACATATTTTATCATGTCATTGGGCAACAAAAAACGATAAACTATATACATATATAAAAGCAAGTGACTCATTCTACCTATTTGGGAACAGAAGATTACAGGTAAGCTTTCTGTGTTCAGGAACATTAACAAAACTTAAAGCAATTAACAAACATAGCAGATCTGTAGATAATTGAGTTCTTGGGGAAACCATGAAAATCTAAAATCTTTTGTTTCATATTGTATGTTCTTTCCTATTTTTTTCTCAAACCAACCACCACTATGGAGACTGCTTATTTCTACACTTTAGGAATGTCATCAAGGGATGTTCTAGCTGTAGTTATCACAACTGCACTTCAAACATTGTGCTCTAATAAGGGCACCATATCAATTGGAAGCAAATGCATTTTTCAGTCTCCAGTAGTTTTAATACTGTGGATAAAGCAAAGGCTAAGATAATACTGGACTGGGAGTCAGGACTAACTTCTATCACTGTGTCACCTAGGCATTGCTGAAGTACTTAAACTTCTGCTCTCTCATTTCAAAAAGTGGTGTAACTATGTTAATTGGCTTAAATGAAAGTGCTTTGAACCTGTAAAGTGCTATATAAACAGAGGAGATTACCATGTAGGCTCTATCTTGATATATCAAGAGGCCTTTTCAGGAATCTGGTTGAAGCCTTGTAAGATGGTTAGGTAAAGGGATTCCTCAGTAGAATTTCTTAAATTGGTGTGAAAAGCTTTGGTTCCTGAGCAACCCGAAGATGATACTATGAGGAATTCAATATGCCTTGGTTTTGATCCCAATGGGTCAGAATATCTGCTTTCTCATTCAGTAGACAGCTACAGATTTGAAGTAGGAAGAGTCCAGTGGCCTTGACAGGATCCCAGGCAGTTCATGAAACTTCAATCATTTGAGATTGTGGAGTAGGGTCCAATGTTATTCTCAGAGATGATGCCTTTCTTCAGTGTTGACAATATAAACAAAACAAAATCCCCTGGTCCAAGTTTACTGTGTGTCTCTGAAGAATAAACTGCAGAAATGAACTGTACATTTATGGAATAAACTTGGCCTTTGTTGTGATAAAATAGCTTCAGTTATTTGGCTTGAAGACTCTTGACTGCACTATAAAGGGCTGTGCTGAATCTGGACAGAATAGGACAGGAGTGGAGGTAAAGGCCACATCATGATGGCTGAATGCTTCTTGGGTCACAGTGGTCCACTGGAATGGTGTCTTCTTCAGTAGTAAGGTGGTAGGAATCACCACGGACAAAAATCCAAGTACCAGGTCTGTAGGCTGATGGAGTAGCAGAAGGAAGGTCATTGGAGGGTCCAGGTGAACATTCAGCAATCAGGAGGCACGGGACTAGAAGGGGCAGGGAAAAAAAAAAAGGTAACAAAGACATGGAATTATAAAGAGGAGTCTAACACTGGGGTGAGGGTCTACTGTCAGCATATCTACTGTCTGATGGATATTCACAAACCTGGCTTAGATGGTGATAGAAATTGCTAGAAGAGCGGGTCAGCAAAAAAGTAAAAGCTGGATGAACAAATGCAAAATGTTCCCTGGCAAAGTTAACTGTCTCAGGGATGTGACAAATAGAAAATGCCTTAAAAGTCCTACACGTGGGGCAGTAATGTGCTCAGGCATTGTATAAATAATTTTAATGGGGTTTCTATCCCTACAACTATCAGGTTGGCCATTAGTTGGTAGGAAGAAAAGTTTTCATAATTGGCATACACACACACACACAAAAAGATTTTTAGGTAACATACTAACTTTACTCTTAACTTTCCTGGTGCCGTCCTAATGCTGTCTTATGCTCTTGTCCTTTACACACTGCCCTAACCTTTATATTAACAAGTTATATTTTGAGTAAGTGTAAGGCCTTGGTTGGTCCCATTCTTGTCTTTAACAATTTGATTCTCAGTTTCTTTTTAGGTCATATGATTCCCTAAATCTAGGATTATGAAATAAAGCATGAAATCTAATCAATTCTTTTTATCTAGAGTAACGTTAATTATAATGTAGCAATTATTCACACTGAGGATTAAGGGTCCCTGCTTTTAAAAAGGCCTCATTAGAAATGGCAGAATGTTTGGGTAAAGATACATAAAACCAAGACTCTTACTTTTAGTGTTTCCTATATGGAAAAAGAAAAAAATGCATGCAAGGAACCAGACTTTGCATATAAGAGATTAAAGTTATCCTAAAGATGTTCTTTTTAATATTAAGAGAGTTACAGGGTTAGAGAGCATCTTAGTTTTATGAAATGGCAGAGATTGGCCAGGTGAAGAACCACAGAAGTGCATTTCCAGGGTAGAGAGTATCAACAGCAGAGGTGCAGAAATGAAAAGTAAGGCATTTTGGAAAGTGGCAAGTACCGTAGTTCACTTTGGATGGAGTGTTGTCAGTTTGCACTGATGGTCTGGACAGAAACTTGGGTCTTCAAGTTCCCAGTAACAGTGCTGGTGGCAGTGCTTGGTGAGTCGTTGCCTCTTTACTCACAGCAAAATCAACAGTTCCAAAATCGAATACAAAACGTCCACCTCCAGAGTTCCTGTCATATCTTGACAAGTTCTTCTAGATCACAGGTCCAGTTCTTGAAACTCTGGGAGCCTGGAGTCTATGATGGCAGCTACACTGGAAAGTGTATCCACTCCCAACTCCTGCAAATACTTCATGAACCTCCAATCCTGGACATCTGTGTTTTGTTATGGAATTTCAAGCTTTTAAGTTCCAGTTGATTTTTTTTTCTCCTTCTCCAGAGGAAAGCCTTTTAACACCACAGTCTTAAAGAGTCTTTTGAGGTACATCCAGACTTAATTACAAAAGAGCTAAGACCAACACAGTTTTTCTTCAAAACTGTCATTTCTCTTGAAAGGAAACCATTTGTCTCTGGCCCTTTGGTAAAGGGAATAGTCAACTTACTTTTTTAGACATTTGAATAAAATATCAGAATTGGTAACATCTAATCATACAAAATACACTTAAATATGTTTGTGTTCACTTGCTTAGAGAGCTGTACCACTTGATAAGCACCACTCCACAAAACAAAAATGTTTGAAACCCAACTGTTCAAACATTTTAATAGTGTTTGCTGGATAATGGCCTGGAATTTGATAAAAAGCAGCTGACAAACAAACAAACAAACGGTATTTTGGCCATTCAGTCTCACATTTGCAAGCAATTAGAATACAAGGCTGGCTAGGAAAAAGTTAAGCTTCAAAATGATTCCAAATATATTGATTTTGTGTTTCAGCCAGAGTCCAACAAAGCTTTTTCAAAAACTTTTAACCTTCAATTTAAAAAACAAAACAAAACAAAAAAAACAACAAAAAAAAATAATCCCAAACATCTTCAGGAATCCAACGCCTGGTTCAGTCTGTTCCAAGGAGCCCGCTTTCTAAAAATCCATGTGCACCATTAACTGGTTTTGGCAGCACCATTTAAAAATAAGCCTGTTCACTATCAACCACGCAAACCAGGGATACAAAATAGGAGCAAATAATGGATGCCCATCATGGTTGTAAAAAATAGTTAATGAAAGAAAAGTAGTCAGGCACCAGTACGAGCAGCAGAAAACAATCCTGGGCCAAAGATTACACTTCTTGTTACTAGAGAACACATTCACTCCTAATCGTAGCTGCTTTGTATTGGGTGCCATTGTACCATATGCATCAGCTACTCTTCAGGCACCCTATGGTCAGAGGAAAGGGCTTAGAATGAAAGCCAAGCAGTGAAGTGATGTTACCTGAAACAGCCATTATGCATTAAGAAGCAGCTCACATATACCAGGGACTCAAATGGGGGCTTCATATTGGTTGTGAAGGGTCCCAAATGACATGTAGGCCTCAGTTTCCTCCCGGTGGCAAAAAATGTTCTAAACTCTTCTGAATCACAGCCCCCTTTGAAAACTTGCTACTGAAGGATCTACTCATTCCCCTAGGAAACACTTTCTCACGTGTTTCTGTACAGAAGAAGTTCTGAGAACCTCCCGATCTCCAACTCCAATAAAAGGTTCCCGAATTTAATTTCAGGGAATGAGCAATTGCTATGTCTTCTTGCAACTCAAAGAAAAATAAAAACAATAATCATCTTTATGTAAACCGACACTTTTGAAGAGAGCTTCCAATTCCATACACACACTGATAGGCAGAGGAGGAAACTGAGGCGCAGACAAATTACAGAGTGACTTGCCTAAGGTCACTCGGCCAGCGAGTGGCTAGGCCCGGAAGCAAACCCAGATCTTCCGACTCCGGAGCTCGAATCCCCACCCCGGAGCTGCCGCCAGAGCTCTCGCTCCCCACTAAGGTGGCATAAGCAGGAAAAGGCAAAGGAGAAAGCCCACCACCAACCATCCTCCAGCTCCCTCCTGACCCTCCAACTGGGTCCTAGCAGGCCCTGAAGGGTGGCGCCAGGCCTCCAGGCCGGCCCCGGCCACCCCAGCCTCCCCCGCCGCCTCCCCGGGAGCGGGGCGGAGCAGTTGCCCGCCGCCGCCAACCACCCGGACGACCCCTCGTCGGATCGCAAAAGCATAGGCCGCCGCCCGAGTTCTGCGTACGAGAAGAAAGACGCGGCGCGAGCGCCAACGGCCACCGGGCGCGCGCCGCGGCGGCCGGGCCTGCGCCCCAAGAGCTGGATGCCAGAGCAGGAGAAAGAGCCGCCAACCGATCGCTCGATCGACCGCACGCCCGCTCCTTCGCCCTACCAGACCGGGGAGGGGGGGAGGGCGCGCCAGGGCTTCTTCGAGTTAGGGGCCTGACTCCCCGGCGACAAGACAAGATGGCTCCTCCGCTCTGCGCTGCAGCTACCGTCCCGGCTGCGTCGCTCGGCCCGCCCCCGGTACTGTTCCTTTAAATGGCGGAGAGGGTCAGGAAAGCAGGAAGAGAGGCGCGCGCCCTCACGTGATGGGGGCGGACCAGCCAACCAAGATCCGGTCACGTGGACCAAGGTTGCCCGCCAATCAGAAGGTGGAGTCTCAGGGCGGGGGCGGGAAGACTTCGAGCTCTGTGATTGGTCAAAGATGCGGTGGAGGCCTCGGCGGCAGGGCCGTCCGTCGGGAGTGAGCGAGGTGGTTCGCGCTGCGTGCGCTTACGGAGACAAAGCGGTGGCTGAGGTAGCTGTGGCGGCGGCCGCAGAGCCGTCCTGAACGCTGAATCTCGTGACGCTCGTCCTGTCATCGTCTGTTCAGGCGCGGCGTGTCGCGGTGCGGGCGGCGGCGACAGCGGAGGCAGCGACAGCACATGGTTCCAAGAGCGCGCTGCGGTGGTTGAGTTCCAATTCCGCGGGGAGGGACAAAGGCATCTGCGAGCTGCAGGCAACGCCCGATCGGATCTGGTGGTGCACTCGCCACTGTCCTCTGTTCTCCCAGGATCTGGGACTAACTCCTCTCTGTCAGTAGCGAGGAGGTGGCCACAGGACCCAGGCCTGGGAAGGCCTGAGGGCCCGAGGCCATCTTCTGATGCGTGTGGGGGAAGGGCGCACCTGAGGTGATTCCGGAGGGTGTATTGTGAGGTGTTTCTGTGAGCCACTGTGAGTAATTTCACCCACAACCTGTGGTGATTGTGGCATAATAGCAAGCTGTGTTGGGGCGGGGTTTGGGAAAAGAAATCCGTCAGTCAGTATCAAGGACCTTTCTGTTGGGAAGCGGTGAAGCCAGAAATAGCATCCACTCCACTGCACTGTCCAGTAGAGCACTTTTTTTGAGGAGCCTGGTGTCTTCGGTGGTGACAAAACTCGTCGGTGGTAATGATGTAGGTAACCGTCAGAAGTAGGTCAATTTCCTGAACTTAGGAGAACAGAAAAGGACTTGAAGAACGTGAAATTGAAGCTGTAAACCGCCAAGTTTGAAGACCATTGCGAACCATTCACATTTGATGTACGCCGTAATTGTGTGAAGGAAGCTTGACCCCCCCTCCCAGAGCATTTAAGGACTGTAGGTTTAGAATATAGTTCTTTCCAAAGTATAACATCAGAGTCATTGAAATACTTAAATCCCTCGCAGTTTCAAATATCTGCCTATATTTTGGATAGATACTAGGAAATTTTTGTTTTATGTGTCACTAAGAAGCACAAATTTACCCTTTACTGGACAGAATCCTGAGGAAATCTATTTCACTGTATGTACTTTTCTGTTAACGGGCAAAGACTGGACTCAACACAGTCATGGCCTTCACCAATTACAGCAGTCTCAACCGAGCTCAACTAACCTTTGAATATCTCCACACAAATTCGTAAGTATCTTGTAGGTGCCACTGAGGTAACCAGTATCTCCTCCTTGATGTTAATATGGAAATCCTTTCTCCAGAAAATTTTGCTTTTTTATTCTTTGGCATGTGTCACTGGAGTAATATATATCACTGGATGTCTTGAGCTCTGTATTGAAGAACTGAGATCAGTGAAATATTTGTTGGTAATCTAGAAGAAATGATTTTCACTTACTGGATCAAAATTTTCAAAATACAAACTTAATATCATACTGAGTTGTTTCATCCAAGTGCTTAATAGGAATCCAACAAAACTGCTCTTTGGATCATCAGAATTTGGACCATCTAGTATCAACTGTTGCACATCTTTAGTAACAGCCTAGACAATTGGGTTTAAACAAGTGTTTTTAACGACAGCAACAACCACAAGATAATGACATAAATGACCAACTTGGAAGAAGAAAGTGTTTGTTAATTTTCAGCAAACAATTGTTTTTTTCTTTTTGGCAAATTGGCAGTACATCCTATGTAGTTTATATATGCTAAAGAAGAGTGTTAATTTCTTTAAAGTCCTTGATTTAGGTATTCTTTTCCCAAAATATGTGAAATCACAGAAGCATGCTGTGTTCATGGTTCTTGAGTAAGTGAAGAGATTAACACCATTATCATTCGGTGTGGAATATTTTAGGGTTTGTTTATTTGTTTAGTTTGGAAACGGTCTTTCCACCTAGCCTAGCCTGGCCTGAACCAGACGGGGTGGTCTGGAACTCAAGAGATCTGCCTGCCTCTGCCTCCTAAATGCTGGGATTATAGATGTGTGCCACCAAGCCCTTCATTAAGTTATCTTGCCAGAGTCTAATCTTTCTGTTCACCTGTTACTTTTGGGCTCAAGGTAAGAGAGTATTTGGATGAGGAGATAATGAAAATTTGGTGAATAAATGGTCCAATTAGAAGAACCATCTGCAGGGTAGAGATTGTAGACTTCAGGTATCTCATTCGTCTTTTGTGATTCCATGATACTTTCTAAGAAAACTTCTGAATAGTAAGTTTTTCTGAGTAGTGATTTGTTCATTACCAAGAGGTTTGCATTATTTAGGAATGGTTTTTGTTTGTTTTGAGGTAGATCAGTTTAAGAAATGGTACCACAGAGATTACCTTGGATACAGATTATAAATCTGGAACCTAGGTCATTAATCTAAGATGTTAGCACAGCCTTTGGCTGCACTTTCAGTGTTCTTTTTATTTGCGCCACATATTAAGAATAAGCAGGTGAAGGGACTTAAATATTTATGGCTGAGTGTGTTCTATAAAGGGGTCAGATTTGAATTTTGAACTGGCAGAGTAAATTTGGAATTATAAATATTCTGAAACTTGGAAGACCCTGAACGGGCCTTCAAAATCTGTCTTGTTCCAGCATCACTATAGACTTTCTGCAGTAACAGTAGTATCAGCAATTCATTGCTTCCAGTACTTACTGTTTTAAATATAAAGTAATTTCTAAGACAAATCTAGAGGTTTAGAATTATTCTTGTTTTGCATTTGAGAACATTGAGGCTCAAAGAAATTAAAGGTTTACAGAGAGGCAGCTGGAGAGGCAAAATAAAGGTACCCAGATTTAAGACAGTATGAAGCATTTGGCTCTAGTGCTTAATATTTTTAACCTAATATTGACCATTACTTTGAAGGTTTTGTTTTTCTATTTGTAAGGCAGAGAATTTAAAATTTCTGCGTAGTATTTCTCCCTTTGTTATTGTACACATGATTAACAGTATGTGAACACTGCCAAAGCAAGGAAGTAAACTGAGTTACTTGAATGAGGTGATGTTGGAAAGTTTTCTGTGAATTTTATCCATGTTGGATTGAAATTAGTGCTTCCTTCAGCATAAAAGGATTAGCTTATCTTTTTTGGAAACCCTGAAATTTCTTACCTGGACCACAAATTTGATTTTTGAAATGATTTGAATGTGTCTTGTTTTACTTGAAGAAAACATTAACACTACAACACCACAATGAGGGTGTTTTGTTTTTTTCAGTCAAGGCTTAACTGTGTAGCCCAGGCTGACTTTCAGCCTCTTAAGTGCTGGGATTTCTGATTTCTGGTGTGGGTCATGGTTAAGGTTTTGTTTTTTGGGGGGATGGGGGGGTGGTTGTTTTGTTTTTGTCATTATGACTTGACAGGAAGTTCATTCTTAAGAGAAAAGTAAAACTTTAAAAATGTTTATATATTGTACTAGTAGAATAGTAGAATGGTTTCATAAATCAACTCCAGAGAAGGAAAGATTGGTCCTACAGTACCTTCTTTGTTCTATTAAAAATCTTAAAAAAATGCCAATTTCATATGTTACAATATTAATCATATTTCGAATTGTGAAATTAACAGTATTTTATTTTTCTTTTTATGTAGACTTGTAGGAAGAGCCCAGGCTAGAAGGTAGAAATCTTTGTGGTTTTGTGAAAAGCCTGTGCTTAGAAACCTGAAAACCCTATATGATATATATATATATATATATATTTTTTTTTTTTTTTTTTTTTTTTTTGGTTTTTTTGGATTTGGTTTTTTTGGAGACAGGGTTTCTCTGTATAGCTCTGGGTGTCCTGGAACTCACTCTGTAAACCAGGCTGGCCTTGAATTCAGAAATCTGCCTGCCTCTGCCTCCCAGAGTGCTGGGATTACAGGTGTGCACCACCACAGCCCAGGCAAAATCCTATATTTGAATGCTGCTTTTCCATACCTATGCACAAGGCAACTTTTTTGAGCCTCAGTTTATTCATTTGTAAGATGGAGCTAATATGTTAGTGTTTGAAGATTATGCCATATAACAGTCAAATGTGTTTATTATTTTCTTTATATTGTTTATGTAGAGTAATGTAGCTTGTCATTGGTGTTAGACATTAGATAAGTTTTAAAAATAGTATTTTATATGGATGTTTATTTGTATGTATGAATATGTACCACATTCATGCCTGATACCAACAGAGTTCAGAAGAGGGCATCAGGTCCCTTGGAACTGTAGTTAGGGATGTTTGTGAGCCACCATGTGGGAGCCTGAAACTGAACCTGAGTCGTCCTTAAGACCAGTATGTATTCTAAAGCACTGAGCCATCTCCAGTACCTAAGCAGACACATTCAGAAGTATATGTGGGAGAGAGTAAACAGGTTTCAGTTTTCATGAAAATTAAATCCTATGATACTTAATATTGATGGTTATTCTTAGTTATATATATATCAAGGCTAGAAACAGGCTGCAAATTCTCATGTCAGCCTGAAAAATCTAGTTTCTTTTGATATACACTTCCTTTTTTGAGATTATACAGGTTAGGGTTTTCAAATTAAAGGAATTTTCCTCATTTATGCCTGCCATTCTTGGTATAGTAGTAGTAGTAATGTTCCTTTGACATAAGATAAATATCTTAAGTTAATTGATTTGATATACTTTATGTAGTCAGGTGAGCATAATGTTTAATTTAAGATGACAGTTTTTTAAAAAAAAGATTTATTTTATATGAGTACACTGTAACTATCTTCAGACCACACCCAGAAGAGGGCATCAGATCCCATTACAGATGGTTGTGAGCCACCATGTGGTTGCTGGGAATTGAACTCAGGACCTCTGGAAGAGCAGTCAGTGCTCTTAACCACTGAGCCAAGGTGACAGTTTTTTATGTCTTATTACTCTTGGAACATTCTGTGATTTACCTTTGGCATATGGTATTTTTGGGTGGTTTTATCAATGTGAGACATGAATGTACAGGGACCTAATCAAGTCGGAGACTTCTGTATTTCATATGACTTGCAAGCCTGCTGAAATAAAGGTTGACCATATATTTGTGTGTGTATGTGTGTGTGTGTGTATCCATATATGTATATATATATATATGTATATATACATATATATGCGTGCACACTATTTGAATATAAAATGATTCCAGAATTTCTTAGCCTCCATCACCGCTGCCTCCTCTTCCTCCTCCCCCCCCCCCCACCTCTCAAAACAAGGTCTCATTGTGTATAGTTCTGGCTGTCTTAGATGGAAGTCACAGAGATTTGTGTTTTTCTTTGTCTCCCTAGTGCTGGGATTAAAGGCATGTACCACTAGCTTTATTTTCTAGCAGTCGAGGCAATTAACTATCGTCAACGAATAATAAACTCAGTAAAAATTTTCATGGCTTTGAGCTTGTGAACAACTTTTTGGTTTAAATTCAGGTTGACTAGAGAAACCATTTTCTTTACATAACAAGCAAAATGAGTTTGTTGCTAGAAATGCTGAGCTGGAAAACTATTTCTTCTGGGTCACAAGTGTAAAATCATGATTGAAAGTATCAGTTTATAAAAAGCCTTTGTGTTTTACCAGTTAGTTGACTTTGGGTAATGTGTAAATGAAACTTATCTGTAACGAAAGGTTTTCTTTTTCTTTTTCTTTCTTTCTTTTTTTTTTTTGTGGGTTTTTGTTTGTTTTGCTTTTATTTATTTATTTATTTGTTTATTTGTTCATTTATTTATTTATTTTTGAGACAGAGTCTCTCTGTTTATCTCCAGCTGTCCTAGAACTCATTACTTAAACTAGGATAGCATCAAACTCAGAGATATACCTGCCTCTGCCTCCTGAGTGCTGGGGAATTAAAAATGTCTACAGCTATGCTTGACTTGACAAATATTTTTTAAAATATTTATGAATGTCTTTTGAAAATGCTAGCTACAGTATACCCTTTGAAATATTTGTCAAAAAAGGAAACTTGCATTTTGTGTGTTTTTATGATTTTTAAGAAATATTTAGAACAATGGCTTCAGCATTTATAGGCTCCTTCTATCATTTGAGATTCTGAGTATTGTTTCTGACTTTCCCAAGAACACTAAGACCCTTTAATGGTAAGTACTACTATACAAAAACACTCCTTATCTACATTTAAATATCGATTAGCTTATCTGAAATACACATGTATAAAATACTGCTGTTACTGGTAGCAACAAAATTTGGGTTTTTTTTCTTAAAGATTATATACAAAGCACATTTCTAAACTTTGCAGAGTACAGTGAAATTTTAGCTAGATGTGCTTCATGTTTGCCTTTTTAATAGCCATCTACTGGATTCTAAATATCTCATATTTATATGAAACAATTGGATGTAGTGCTTATGGTATTCTTTTGTTCTTAAGGCAAAGAGTGTTATAACTTTCCCCATAAATCTTATTTACGGTTTTACAATTAAAGGTCAGATACATTTCCTTTTCTTTTCCTTTTAGTTTTTTTTTTTTTTTTTTGGAGACAAGATTTCACATAGTCCAGGTTGACCTTGAACTTGGAAAGTAGCCAAGAATGACTTTTACCGTCCAGTCTTCTTGCCCTTATATCTGAGTTATGGGTATATGCCACCATACCTGGTTTTATGTTGTATATCTACCTACCAACTGAGCTACATTCCCCAGTCCAATAATATTTTAAGAGAGAAGAATTTGAACTCTATTTTACAAGTGAATTGGTAGTATATTTTGATATAAGTCTTATTATTGTACTCCAGAGGCTAAGTTTTTTGAGATTCATTGATATATATTAAAAACATGTTTATATTTAAATAAACTAAAATTATTAAAAATAGAATTGGCTATTTTATATTTCTACATTTCCATTCTGGATTGTATAGAAAACTAATTTGATATAATTTTTGGGCTTATATCAAACAGGAAGATAAATGACTGAAAACTTGAGAATAAATATTTGAGTCTTCTTTTTTAAAAAAAAAAAAATTGAGTCTCTATAGAGACTATCAGGAATTGCCAATGCTGACTATTTCAAGTCATTGTGGTGAGATATTGGACTAATTCAATTAGCAATAATTACACCCCAGATAAGACATAATATAGCCAGTGCTCAAAGCTGGATTCCCCTCTTAATAATTTTGTTTTAAGTGTAGGATCTAGCTATACAGCCTGGGCTTGCCTAAGACTTGTCATTGTCCTCCCTTGGCCCTATGGAATTACAGTTGTATGCCATAATGCCTGGGTATAGATTGACTTTTTTGTCTTTTTACCGTATAGGGATCTAACTCAGGCAAGTGCTCAGACACCGAACTACAGCCTCTGTTTCTAGGTTGACCTTTAATTTACATTATATTTAATAATTCACTTTAATTTTCCAACCTGTCTGCCTGTCTGCCTGCCTCTCTTTTTGGTGAGGACTAAGTATAAGGCCTAGGCATGCTAGACAAATACTGAGCCACATACCAATATCCTCAGCTCTCTTAGACAAGTGCTTCTCGGCCTTCCTAATGCTTTGACCCTTTAATATAGTGATGACTCCCAACCATAAAATTATTCTTATTGCTACTTCATAACTGTTATTTTGCTACTGTTCTGAATCATAATATAAATATTTATGTTTTCCAAATATTTGGGGATTTTCAACCCATTGGTTTGAAATTTGAAATTTCCTTAATTTTTTTACCTCTTTTTTTTTTTTTTTTTTTTTAAACAGAATCTTGCTACATAGTCTAGGCAGGCCTTGAGTTCTTCATCATCTTACTATCTTTTGAAAGATATAAGGAGTTTACAGGCTCATAGAAATAGGGACACTGCTACCATAACTTGTAGACACTTATTTATAATAAAGAGATGACTTTTAAAGGCAAGGTTTCTTTTAGAAATTTGATTTTTCCAGGTCAAATACCTAACATTTGGATTTTAGCCAGAAGAATGGTGAATTGGTGATAAAAAAATGTCCATGTCTTGCTACAACATATCTCTTAGTCCTACTACCTTTGGATTAACAACAGATATATTCACTGATCTCATGGGATAAAATTTCTCACTAAAATTCTAGGAAGTGATAATTTTACTTATTAAAAATTCACAGTAAAAAAATGAGTGACTGACAAAAATCAGTTTTCCTGGATAGTTGTTAGGAGATTTTATAAATTAATGTTTATGGTTTGTTTAGACCAATATAATAAGTGGCCCAAGATCTTAAATGCCAGGTATTAGTGTTATATTTCAATCTAAATTTTTAGAAATTGTCATCTTGACTATTGACTGAAACTGAAAAAGCAAGAATAATTTATAAAAATTGATAATGGTTTGTGTCTGTTACTTTCTATTTCCTTTAAAAGTCAAGCTGTTTTTCTGGATGGTTCTTTGTGGACCTGTTCTACTTTGTTTGGTGGAGACTGATACAGGAAAATACATGAATTAAGACAGGGTAAATTGAGCATTAGCAGTTTGTGCTATAAATATCTGAGTGTGATCTGCACCAGTGAAAAGAGAAAACTCATCCTCTTGTGCAGCTTATAAACAAAAATACTTATTTTTGACTTTCTCAGATGTTGGATAAAACCATCCTTTTTGTTTTTTGAGTCAAATTCTTCTGAAATTTGATGTGGTCTTCTGGGTATCTAGGAGGAAATTAAGCTTTTTAAATAGAGACTTCAGTGGTTATCTCCTGGAAGCTTCTGAAAGTTTGGGTTTAGTAATCATATCTTTTCAGAATTCAAGATATTTATTTACTTGCTAGGATTATATATTTATAATTCTTTCTGTGAAGAAACTGACAGGTGCTTAAAGCAATGAAAGATAAAATAGAAGCATTTTCCCCCTAGGAAGACTATCATTACTTTTAACAGTGCATGTAGACATTTAAAGATTCTTTAAGGTGGGTTTTTCAACTAAAAATAGTAAAAAATATTTCTAGCAAATGGCAGGAGTTGATTTGAGAAGAATTAGCTCTAGAAAGGCTTGTGTTATAGAGAAGTTTAAATTTAGTAGTGTACATGGGGATTTGGGATTTTTTTCTAAAACCTCTTAAATGTTTTATAACTTTAAGACTCATGTTCAGTTCATAATACTTTTGTTGACTCTTAAAATTTATTATTTCAGAACCACTCATGAATTCTTATTTGGTGCTCTTGCTGAACTGGTTGATAATGCAAGGTATGTAGCCTTCCAGCCTATAACTGCTTCAAGTGGAAACTTTCTGGATCATCAGTGCCTTTGCTCTCAGATGACTTGAGAGAAAGACAGTTTTTTCTGTATTTGTTATAACTCCTAAGAGATTTGTTAGCAAGAAGTATTTTTATTAGCATAGGAGTTCACACTTTTTTTGATTACATTAAATTCATTCATTGCTCTTTGTGATCTAACCTAAAAATAGGAAACTAACCACTTCTAAATCACCCTCTCTTGTGTATTAGAGCATGGTAATTGTGAAAAGTAGGGAATTAGATAGGATATTCAAACTGATGGGACATGTAGGTTATAATATTAATTTGTGCTGCTAAGATGCTATACCACTGAATGCCTCTAAAACTAGGCCAGAGTTTTACATCCTCTCCCAAATACATGTTTTTATGGCAAGTGGATGTTCTTAATCATTGTCTTCCATTGTGAATTTTTTGTTATTTTGAGACAGGACCTCACTGTGTAACTCTGCCTGGATTGGTACTCACTGTGTAGATAGACCAGGGTGACTTTGAATTTACAGAGCTCTGACCTCTCCCTCTCATGGGCTGTATGCTGTGTGTTGTGTGCTACTATGCCTGGTCTAGTATCTTCCATTATTAGCATCAATGTTTGGAAGGAATCATGTTTCAGCATTCATATATAGTGTTCTTAGTGTTAAAAGAATATACATATTACTGTATAAGACCAAATAAAAGTTGGGGTTTGTTCACAGACAAAGACTAGTTCAAAGATTCTATTTATAATTATGAAAATATCATCTTAGTTTTATTGAATATAAACTAAAACTCAGATATTTATTGACTAGTGTTGATAACTAGTGAAGGAAGAAGAGGGTAAAGGTTGATAGTATAATTTGAAACGTCCTCAGTTAAACAAAGAATATAGAAAATAAATTTAAAAAAATTAAAAAAAAAAAAAAAAGAACCGTCCTCAGTTAGTGACCTTAAAATTCCTAATGTCTGTTCAGCTGGCATATACTGTTAGTACTTTTTTTTTTTTTAAGACAGGTCTTGCTGTATAGCATAAGATTCTTCTGCCTCAGTTTCTTGACTATTGACATTATAGATATGTGTTATCATACTTTTTATTTTGCTTTTGTTACTTGTTATCTGCTTATGAAAATGTACTGCTGAGCCGGGCGTGGTGGGGCACGCCTGTAATCCCAGCACTTGGGAGGAAGAGGTAGGCGGATTTCTGAGTGCAAGGCCAACCTGGTCTATAGAGTGAGTTCCAGGACAGCCAGGACCACACAGAGAAACCCTGTCTTGAAAAACCAAAAAAACAAAAAACAAAAAAAAAAAGAAAAGAAAAGAATGTACTGCTTATAAAAATACACTGCTTATGGAAATGTACTAGATGACACATTGTTTAACTACAAAATTCCCATTTTGTTTTAATTCTGATTAGTTTATAATTTTCCCATTCACTTAAAAAATGTAACTTAATGGAATTATGATTGAAATTGCTGCTTATTAATTTAGTTGAACTATGGTGTTCTGCTGTAGCAGATAATTTTTTGAGATAGGATCTCATGTAGCCCAGACTGGCTTCAAATTTTGTATATTGTTAAGGATGGCTTTAACCTTTGAATTCTCCTGTTTATACCTTCTGAGTACTGGGATTACTCAGTTCTGAGGCCTGCATCGCTATGTTAAATTTCAGGCTAGGGATTGAGCCCAGTATTTTGTTCATGCTAAGCAAGCACTGTACCAACTGAAGTATATTCTCGGTTCCTCAGCCACGTATGTTAAAACATGTTTATACCTTTGAGAATAGGTACATATGCAGGTATGCATATCTTTTTTGTTTTATGGTTTTGGTGCTAGGATTGAACCCAAACTTTACATGTGCTAAGCTTATACTCTATCTCTGATCTACATCTCCAGAACTGTGTGAATTTTTAGTGGATTTTTTTTTCATTTGAAACCAGTGAAAGTATGCCTGTTTCCTTGTCTGTACGTAATAGAACTGTACTAATGTAATTCCAGGCCTTTAAAGAGGTTACTATTTATGACAAATTTGTCTGACTTCAACTGTTTGCTGGAATCTAATGAGATTCCTTTCAAGATTAGGGAAGATAAGATTGTGGGTTCAGGAACTGATTTGTTTATTACAGTGTTTGTCATGAGACCTAATTTTTCATAGATCTGTGGTGGATTACACCTTTTCAAATGTTGGAAAGAAGGAAAAATACATGTTGGAACATCTTTTTATGATTGCAGTAAAGTGAGTGTAGGAAACAAGTATTGATCTTGGTGTGTGTGCGCATGCGCACGAGTGCTGCCGGGGTGGCTACAGTTCAAGAATGAGACCTGAGTCCCAGCACTCATAAAAGCCTGGCCTAAGAGCACATGCTTGTAACTACAGTGCTTGAGGATGAGGAAAGGAACTCTTTGGTACTTTCTGGCTAGGCAGTTTTGTTGAGTCTTCAAGATCCATGTTCTGTAAAAATAAGGTGGAAGGTTCAGTAAAATGGCTGTCTGCTGCTAAGCTGATGACCATTTTGAGTACACGAGAAAGAAGGAGAGAACCAACTCTTCTAAATTGTTCTCTGACCTCATGTGCTCTATGACCATGCACACTAGCATACAACAAAGTAAATAAATGTAAAAAGAAGAGCAAGTGGAGAGCAATGACAAGAGGACACTCAGGATCAACCTTGGTCTTCACATGCACACTTGCCCAAGTACATTCACACATATATGAACATGTACATACACTTGGACATGTATGTATATAATATTCTTAATGAACAATTTTTACAGTGAAATCAACATTTGAAGAATATATCCAGGGATATTGAGCATATAGTGCAAGTTATAGAATGTGTACTAACATACACAAATCCTATGTTTTATCTCTAGCTGTAAACTGAGTATGGTAGTGCACACTTGTATTCTTAGTGTTTAGGAGGTTGAAGCAGGAAGATCTGAAATTCAAGGTCATTCTTGGCTACATATTGAACATGGAGATACTAGGATGTATGAAACTCTTAATAATGTATCCAGGTCCTGTGTGTCATGAATTCTAAATAATTTGGAGTGCTTGAAATAGTTCATGCATATGTCAGGGAAATTGTGTGATCAAGTGGGAAAAAAAAAGCCAAATAGTCTTTTCTATAGCTTAAATAATTCAAAATAGTATGCATTTTGCTGATTGATGCTTCATATTCTCATTTGTATCTCAAGGGTTTTTTTTTCTCCCTTTAATTTTGCAGAGATGCTGATGCTACCAGAATAGACATTTATGCTGGTAAGCCAGACTTTAGACCTTATAATGCTAAACTTTCTTTTTCTTAACGTATGTATGTATGTATATATATATATATGTATGTATGTGTGTGTGTGTATACACTTTTTTTAAAAATATAATATGCTTAAGTAAGTGCTTTCTGCAGCCCGGAGATGGCAGAATTTCTTCATGTTATAGGTGGAAATGGGGCAGTTCTGATCATACATGCCTTAGAACCTAGGAGATTTATGAAACAGAATAGTGGGAAGTAAAATGACCCAGTATTTCTCATCTTTTTGGAAGGCAAGATATTGTTGAAATTAATCCCTCATAACTCTTGGCAGCAGAGGTTCCTCCCTGAAAAGTTGCTGATGTAGTAGAAATAGCTTGTAATTGGTTTATAGAGTTGTTGAGACCATGGTGTATTAGTCAGGCTTCTCTAGAGTCATAGAAGTTAATAGAATGAAAAAATATATATAATTTATACATGTATGTACACACACACACACACACACACACAGATTCATTAGAATGACTTAGAGGCTGCAACTCTAATTGGATTCCCCCAATCCAACAATTACAATCCAACAATGGCTGGCTGTGAATGGAAGGAAAGTCCAAGAATCTAGTAGTGTCTTAGTACACAAGGCTGAATGTCTTAGCTAGTCTTCATTATACACTGGAATCCCAAAGAGGTAGGTTAAAATGACAGTGAAGGAATGGATGTGCAAGCAAGATGAGGGCAAGCAGGCAAAGAGCAAAAGCTTCTGTTTTCCATGTCCTTATATAGGCTTGGCCCAGATTAAAGGAGTATGTCCCTGCCTCAAGATTCAGATCAAAGTCAGGTGCCTTTCTACCTCAAAGGTCCAGACTAGAAGTGGATCCACCCACTTCAAACCAAGCAGAAAATCCCTCACGGGTGTGACCTCTATTTCTGGATTCCAGTTAATTTCCAGATATAGTCAAGTTGACAACCAAGAACAGCCATCACAAGTCTACTCTTGTCAACTTGTCACACAGTCATCTCTCTTTATGTCGTGATTAATTTACAAATGAAAACAACCAGGTCATAATAATGCCTAAATTGTAACTATCTCACATACAGTTGCAAGCATATTATATACTTAACAAGGCCATAATTACACCTAAAATGATAATAACTACCCTTTCTAAAACCTCAAACTCATAAATTTAGAATAGGTGGAGATGTCCCTTGGGGGACATTGTTAGTATCTCAAACTTAAATATGATAACCATTGATATTTCTTAATTGATGTTATATTGCATGATAAGGAAATTGAAAGGAAACACAAATATCTGTACAAACACATTCTTAACAAAATATAAAATCCTTTTGTCAATTATAATCCTTGTTTCCATAATTGGCCATGTGGCCTTAGCTGGTATTTATAACTACCTTTTTCTACTGCCCATTCTATTCTACCCCTGTCAAGCACTTCATTGGGTCTTATTTTGTTTTTTGTTTTTTTCCCCCCTTGGAGGAGTGACCCATATCTTCATTCCTGAGAATATATGCCTGGACTAAGCTGTTGTTATTTCCTATTGACTTAATCACAGGACCTGGTAGCACCAAGAGACACCCTAAAGGATCTTCTGCACTCTAGACACAATTCTTCTTACCTTCATTGTGCAGAAGCAATCCAATTTCCCCCATGGTAATCTGGATCAATCACCCCTCCTAACAATGTTATTCTTTTTTTAGCCTCATGGTTTAAAGGCATTAGAAGCCCAAAGTGGCCAGGAGTAAGTGTGAGCTTCAATGCCATGTATGTTCTCCTGGTAGAAACATTCCCCATTCTGAAAACAAAACTTCTAGGTCAGCAGGACTTAGGGTTGCAAGAACTGGAGACAAAAATTTTCATAATGGGGTCACTAATGGTGATAGTGAGTGGAGCTATTATTTTCACCCCTTGATTCCTGGACCCGTGGATTCTGGCAGTAGGAGAAACCAAACCATATTTTGGACACTGATTCAAAGCATATACCACCTTCTGGAAACCTTGCCACAGCTCTCCAGGCTATTGCCACTTAATTGGCAGTGCAACTCTGTCTTCCAAAGGCCATTCCATCAGTATTGTAGGGAACATGGTAAGACCAGTGAATTCCATGGTTGTGGACCCACTGTTGCCTTTCTCTGGCTGTGAAGTGAGTTCCTTGATCAGAAGCAATACTGTGTGGAATACCATGATGGTGGATAAGGCCTTTCTCTAAGTCCGTGGATGGTGGTTTTGATAGAACCATTATGTGCGGAAAAGGCAAATCCATAACCAAAATAAGTATCTACTTTAGTAAGGACAAAGTTGTCCTTTCCACAGAGGAAGTGGTCCAATGTAGTCAACCTGGTACCAGGTCACTGTCTTAGTCACCCCAGAAATGATCTCTGTGGTTGGCACTCAGCAGTGGCTGTAGCCAGGTCACTTGTTGAATGGTAATTCATATTGTCAAATCCCTGCGTAACCCCATCTGTTACCAAGGTCACTTTGTTCATGGGCCCATTCCTCAATGACAGGAATGGCTGGAGAAAGAAACTGACTATCCACAGAACAGGGCATTCTATCTACTTGATTATTGATTTTCTCAGCCAAACTTACCTTTTGATAAGCATTTACATGGGACAGAAGTATCTTCACATAATTTGTCATTTGGAGAGATCTACTCATATACTTCTTCCCCTGATGTCTTTTTCACCAACTTCACCAATGGTCATATGCTCTTTTCAAGTCCCTGCTCATCCAGCCAGTCTATTTGCTCCAGCTCATGAATCAATGAGCAACTATACATTTGGCCATTTCTCCTTCAGAGAAAGTTACTGCTGGCTTAGCAGACAGTGGGGATTAATTTTCTCAGTCAAGGGTGACAGGCAGTCTTTTAAGGAGTGAGGCTGAGAGTACTATCTCAAGTGAAAAAAAAAAAAAAACCTTTGAGAATTAGAAGGTTCAAAGTTCTCAGCTTCAATAGGGTCCTCCCACAGATCCCAATTTGAAGTTGTAGGATCCCATTCTCTACCAATTAATGCACTTACTTAACTGTAGACACCCTCTGAGTCTAGGACTTGAATTTTAGCTGTTGTTTTACCAACTTTATAATGAGTTAGATTTTCCATAACTTGAGCTCTGTTGCTTCTAGAAAGCAGATTTTCTTCTAGGGACTTAGAAACTTTTAGGCTATTGATGCGACTAGAACTGGTCTTTTTTTTGTTGTTGTTGTTTGTTTGTTTTTGTTTTTGTTTTTTGGATTTGGTTTTTGTCGAGACAGGGTTTCTCTGTGTAGTCCTGACTGTCCTGGAACTCACTCTGTAGACCAGGCTGGCCTTGAACTAAGAAATCCGCCTGCCTCTGCCTCCCAGAGTGCTGGGATTACAGGCGTGCGCCACCACCTCCCGTTGGAACTGGTCATTTTTATCACTAAGTTTTTTATGTCCTTCACCATATTCTAAGATGGTAGAAGTTGGCTGATTTTATCATAGAGCTCATCCCTATTCTTTGTCAGTTAAACCATAAATAAATTGAATAACCAACCAATGTTATCATTTTCCTTACTTTCCCTCCAAACTGTCATAGGTTTATGTACAGGGTCACCAAATCTATTACACTTGGTAAATCAGTATAGTCAAATGCATTTATCCCCATAAGTTTGTAATATAGTTAATACCATGGGCATTGTAGGTGTCTTCCACCTTGTGGGAGACAGGGTAGCTGAAGAGGCTTTAGTAATTGTAGGTGTTTGCTAATTGAAAAGCCAGTTACAGATACTTAAAAGATTCATGCTTATACTTCTGTTGTTCTAGAACCACTTCTAGTACCCACATTTGTATTAATCAGGGCAAAAAACAGCAAAAGCTCTGTCTTCCATGTCTTTTATATAGGCTTCCAGGCAGAAGGCGTGGCCCAAGTTGAAGGTGTATATGTTCCTGCCTCAAGATCCAGATCAAAGTTAGGTGCCTTTCTACCTCAAAGTGGATGCACCTACTTTAAACCAAGCAGAAAATCCATTTCTGGATTCAAGTTGATTACATTTGATATTAACTGGAATGGAAATCATAGACCATCTCTTTGAAATATTAGGCCTAAAACTGGATACTGTGGCAGCCTCTGCTGTTTTGCTTAATTGGCTCTGCTGTTATATTTTAAGGTCATCTTTCTCCCAGAGTTATGGTAACAATGAAAGAGTTTATAGTCATTATCATTGAACTTTTATTTACTTTTTAAATGGTTTGTTTGCTGCTTATTCAATATTTATAGTAACACCCTTTTTGGTCATTTTGATACTAAAATCTTGAAAAATGGAATTGAAATCCATTCTTAAATCCAATTTGGTTAATGTAATATATTTTATTGACATTCTTTTCTGAAATATGAAAGGTTTTGGTCATATTTTGAACAACATGTAGGTTTTGGAAGTCTGCATTTCTATGGAACGTACAGTTATCAGATAACCCTCTTCATGGAACCACTTGATACATGGGAATAGAGCATAGAACCATTAGTGTTATATTATTAGGAAGACTCTCTAGATAAGATGAAGTATTTAGACTAAATTATTTGGAGAAAAGAAAGTATTCAGAATACCTACATATTAGCTATCCTGCCAAGATTCTGATAGCCTTCTGTTAAAAAGGCTGCCAAAGTGGTTGAAATACTTTGGATTTGTTATTATTACTTGTTTTTGGTTTTAGACAGGAACATGCTAGTTAGCTTTTTAGTTTTAGATGAAAGTAAAAGAAAAAAGTAATATAGTAAGAGACTTCAAGATGATGATTGCTAAATCTCCTATATGGTGCCATTTTTCCCAAGCTATAGCTGAGTTTGCTTGTAGGAGAACTGACAGTTACTTTTCAGAGAAACAGTAAATATTCAAACTATTATCCAGAGGATTAAGAAAAAGGAGCCTCTACTTCAAGTGATATTGAAGGAACACATACTTATAGCTTGAGTTCTTATAAAGAAAAGATCATCTTTGTTCCCTTCTACCATCGTCATTGGGTAAATTTTAGAAGGAAACCCAGGAAAATTAGATGATAAATGGAGTGCTCAGTGTGCTTTCTATTTGCTTTGGGAAAAGTCCAGAGGGTAAGATGAAGCCCTTGCTCTAAGAACCTAATATTCAATTGAAGAAACAGCACACTACAAATGTTTACAGACAGGTAACTAGACCTTGAGGGAACAGTCATGACACTAAGAAGCTGGGCATTGTGGCACGTGCCATTAATCCCAGCCCTCTGCGGGTAGAGGCAGGAAGATCACCTCAGTCATCCCTGCTACATGGGAAGTTCAAGGCCAACCTGGGCTTTATGGTCATACCGTACTTGTAAACTGCATGGAGAAACTTATAAAAAAAATTCTTTCTCCCTATAGAAAAAGAACTTCGAGATAAATCTTTGAATTAGGAGAACTTGAACCCACAGTTGAAGTGATAACTCTGCTGAAATAGTATGGCAGTCTTACCTTAACACAAGGGCCTAGAAAGTAACATCTTGGGTATTATTCAAGGAGTCTTGGGACTTTTCAAATACATTTGGTTCTAGTTTTTAAATCCCAAATCAGTTTTCACATAATTTTATAGCATAGTAAACATTAGTATGCGTAGTATACATCTCTGAGCAGGTGCTAAGACAGTGCTGCCGTCATGCTCTGTACCTCAACCGGTTCAAGGCTTCATGTGACACTGCTTTCTATAGATGGAGAATCAGAAGACTTTTAATACTTTAAAGATAGGAACAATAAAAACCCTTGTTCCTACTTGCCTCATTTCACTTGGATTGCCTAGATTTTGATAAAAGGTACTACCTTAGGAAGAAATGTCTCGTATACTAGGATCTTCTAGGAGCAGCCTCCTCCTTGACCTTTCAAGAGATATTTTAGTGAGGGTTCAGTCTCCTGGACATTGAGTGATACTTGAAAATCTCTGTGGTTTATGGTCCATCTAAAATAGTATTTTAATTTACATTAGTTTGTCTATTTAGCAGAGCATAGTCACGACTCATTTAGTTACACCCTTAGGGGGGTACAAAAAACATTTAAAACAGATTGTCAGGACAGATAATTGTACATGAACTGAAGCTTGGATTCTTTAGGGAGTAGGCTCCAAAGTAGCTTTGGGCTTAACCTTAGATTATTTTACACAGACTTCCTCCTTTTTAGTAGACTTTTGTTCTTATTAACTTTTATTCTTGTGCTGAGCAGTAGACCATGAACAAGATCTCTACTGGAGAGGCTGATGTTAGTGGTTCTTCCCATGGTTTGTTTGGCTTCCCTGCTTTCACTTCTGCTTCACTCCCTTCTCTGTTTTATATCTACGATGTGATGATGTGATTCCCATTGTTTATGCAGACTTCATTGAGTTAAAGGGCACCTTGAAACTTGGTATGGGCTTTTTCCTTATTTGAGAGTCTTTCTCCATTGTTATGACCTTCAATGAGTTGCCACTTGGCACTGCATAAGATGGCTACTAAAAAATCATCTACTTACTGGTGGCCATGGTCTGTTGTATCTTCTTCCTGTTAGCCAGGAAGCCTTGTCACAGCTACTGTGTATCTTATTGCTAGAGGGCTGTAGTTCTAAGACCAGAACCAAGAACCTCTTGCTGTGTCTTATATCATCTTGCTTTTCAAGGGCCTGTGTCTAGGAAAGGATGTGACACAATCTGCATTAGTCAGTGATCATATGTAAACGTAGTAATTTTATGTAGTCTTTTAGATGGCAGATGCCACCATCATTCTCAAACTCCATCTGGCATCATTTTGAATGTTATCTCAGACTTAAATCACAAAAGAAGATACCCTGTTGAGTTTAAACAGCTAGTTGGTGAGGTATAATACATAATAAACTACTTAAATTGAGATCCATGTCATTGGGCAGATGTAAAGAGATGTAGAGAGAAGATAGGCATATTCAATGGTCTTGAATGTGGTTCAATACTGGTCCCTTCCAATAAATTCTTGGAAGCTTTGTTGTGAGTTTGAAAGCACCAGAGAAGCTTTACATCCTCAAGGGCCCTAAAGTTTAACTCATACTAGCTTAGTACTTTTAGAAGAAACTGGATTTGACCTAACTCTTTACCAGGCTTCACTTTGGTTCACCTTCTGTTCATACCCAGGCTGTTGCCCTGTTAGTGGTAACAGCTGAGTAATGGCAGCCGCTTCTTTTATAGAGAGGCGGGAGGACCTTCGAGGAGGATTTATGCTTTGCTTTTTGGATGATGGAGCAGGAATGGATCCGAGTAAGTGGTTATATGATGATTGTTTCTTTTGTGGAACGTAACAATTTACTATTAAAGTTGCTTTTTTGTGACCTCACTCTTGTGGCTAGAAGATTCACCTGGGGAATGAAAAGCCTGTTGCAACATCTCAGGCTTAATTACACTGTGTTTTTGCTGGGTCTTGTCCTAACATGGGAGGTGTTTGGATAACATGAATGTCATCCTGAAATCAGTTAGATTACTTTTCTCTTGACAATGTATTTATCAGCTTATGCAACATCCCAGAGCCTTAACTACTGAGGCTTCTTCCCCTGAGACTGTTTCCCATGTTCTCAAAGCAATATAGGACACTGTGATGGTATTGTTGGGCCAAGCAAGGATTACTTTCTTATGTGGAGAGAGGTTTTGCTGGCATATAGCCATGCTTATATTTAACCTGACTCATATTGCTAACTTTGAGAGGTCTGGTGCTAATTTTTTATTTTCTCTTGTCTACCATGTGAGGTGATGCTGCTAGTGTGATCCAGTTTGGGAAGTCAGCCAAAAGAACTCCTGAGTCCACTCAAATTGGGCAGTACGGCAATGGATTAAAATCGTACGTATGTTGGAAGCCTGGCATAAGGCTGGGTACAAAAATCACATGGTACATTCTTGCTGTCCTTCTTTTTCTCTCTCTAGGGCTATAAATTTGAAGCAATAGGAGAGTCAGAAAGGAGTGGTGGAAAGACTCAGTGCAACAGTGTAGGGGAATACCAGAACAGGGAAGTGGGAAGGGGTAGATGGAGGAACAGGGGGAGGGAAGAGGGCTTAAGGGACTTGCGGGGAGTGGGGACCCAGAAAGGGGGAGTTCATTTGAAATGTAAATAAAAAAATATATCAATAAAGGAAAAATTAAAAAAGAAAGGAGTGGTGATTGGTACTTAAGCAACTGTCTAGCTGAATTTGTTCAGTATATTGATTAGTATGAATATCTAAACATTATTCTCTAGCACTATCTCTTTCCTCTTATTGAATATTTATATCCCGTGGTTGAGGGTGTGGGTGGTTCTCTTCTGGGCCTGAGGCATATCTGACATGGCAAGGGAATCACTTGACTATGCTTGTCAATCAGTATGCTTGTTCCAGGCACTAGAGATCCAGAGTGAATACAAGAAACACAAGCTTTCTCTCCTGGAGCAAACTGTCTTATGTGGACATCTTGCAATGCCATATAGCAGGAGATCCATGTAATACCTTTAATCTATTGATCCCTCAGACCTTGGTTTCCAATTGTTTAGTGCTTGGAATGTGTTGTTCTGGTTCGGAGTAAAGCCCCAAGGAAAGGGATTTCTATTTCTGAAATACTTAACTTCCAGCTACACATACCTTTCGGTGGAATAAGATTTAGTGGAATTGGAGTTTGTGCAAATGGAATTATGAGTCACGTTCCAATTTTGCTGTGGAAATGTGTTGTTTTATTTGAGAAAAGGTTGTGGTTTGATCTGTCAACAGCTTTGATTGGGCCTCAAGTGCATTGTGCTTTGGGTGTGGAGAAGAGAGTGCTTCCAAAGAGTCCAGGGGCTTAGTTCCTGGGCTTTGATTTCTTTTCAGGACAAGGAAACAAGACAGGAACCAAATGTTTATAATAAGTACTTAACCTTGTACCAGGAGGTACTGTGCTAAACTTCATATGGATGATATCATTTTAGCCTATGATAGATGGGTTTTATTAACATTCTCAAATGAAAAAAATTTAGAAGTGTAGAAGTGAATTGATTTGCCTCAGAGTGTACAGATGTTTCTGTGAGAGTGAAGATATGAACCAGTTCTTTCTGGCTAGAAAACAGAAGTGATTGTACGCTTCACTTTGGTCAGACAGAGGGTCAGATCTTAATCCAGCTATTTAGTCACTAAAGTTGTGACCTCTTATAAATGATCATACTTATCAAATAGTTAAGGATCGAGTGCTATTTCTGCTTTGAGAGTCCCTAGTCTGTGATCACAGTGGGAACTTTCCCCAGAGGATTTTGAAAAGGTAATCTAAGACCTATGAAACTGAGGTCTCAATAGTCCTATCACTTGCAGACTTAACTTTAACTTTCTGATGTTTCCTAACCTAGAAAATGAGGTTTTAACTTCTGATAGTCTCCCTCAGGAACCAGTAAAACATGGCTCAGAAAATGCTTAGAAGACTGAGAAGAAATTTAGGACGTAGCTATCAACATGTTTAGGAGGTTTTTGTAAAGGTCTTGTTCAATTAGAGCCATCTAGTGTTCAAAGTTCAGAAGTTAGATGAGGCGATTTATAGTGAGCATAGGATTGAGCAAGGAAGGTGATGTTTTGGGATTTCTGCTAATCAGACCCTATAATCAGGATCAGAAACAAAAAAAAGGTGTGAAGAAAGTTTTGCCAAATTTGAGTGAGGGCAGTGCTGTCCACAAGTTGTAGGGAAGGAAGGAGTATACTGAGATTTAAGGAAAATGATCCCTGTCATCAGGAAAGAGAATTGACAGCCCTGAGGGTATCTATGGAGTGTCTTGGGAGTTTTCGAGAGTGCTTGGGAAATAGAATGTGACATTCATTTGTTTGCCTGGCATGCCAGACTAGATTGTATATATAGAGATTAATGAGGCTCCCTACCATTGTCTTTCCCCTGGGGGTGTTGTAAGGACTAATGAGATAATAGCCATAAAATTCAGAAGCTGCTCAGAAAAAAAGGAACTAAATAGCCTCATTGTTGAGTAGATAGTCCTTCTACTGCTGCTTCATATTTCTGCCCTGCACTGTGCTGCCTGGAAAAGCCTGTCTCTACCTGTTCTGTAGAAGGGTTAACATAGCCTAACAGGAAGGAAGCCATGGCTTCCATTTAGACTTTTGCCAGATGAGGTTTGTTTTCCATTGATTCTGAGGATTGGATCCAGACTCTTGCCCATGCTAGGCAAAGGTTCCACCACTCTGCTCTATTCCAAGCTTCAAACTTTTGCCTTGTTGAAGACAACCTCAGGGCTGTAGATTAAGCTCAAATAGCAAAACAAGTCTGAGACAGAGAATGGCTAGAGTTACTAGACATGGAAGTAGGCCTTGATCTTCAAAGATTAAATTAGCATTTGTATTTGGTAAGTGTTGCAGTCATACTGGTTTTTGAAAGACTTGTGAGACTAATCTTTTGACACTTCTTGACAGTGGACATTTGATGAGTGGACAGAAAGGGACTTTGTGTTAGTGAAGGAAGGGCAGGGTAGGAAGAGGGTGTGACCACAAAAGATGTTGATGAGTTTAAGGTGTCAGCTGCAGGAGTGAAATCTGATAATATCACAGAAGACCCCATGAACCTAGAGCTCAAGCATGTTTATTTGTTAGGGTTGTGGCAATAAGCTGAGGGAAGCTAAAGCAGGGCTTATAGTCTTGGTGGACATATTTTAGAGGGATTGTGAGTCACCTGAAACCCTTGTATGGAAAGGAAGTTTGTTCAAGGAGGTTATAGGTTATAGACTAAGGAATTAGAGATCCTTAAGAAGGCACAGCAAGCAGTGCTGGCTGAGTGGGAAGGAACAAGGCCTGTTGGAAATCTTGAGGGAGCTCTCTGATCAGTTTCAGTTATGCCCAGAAGGTGTGCTTCCTTTTCAGATGAGCTTTGAGTCTGTAATCTGTTTTCTGTTTCCATTTCAGGGGCTCAATGCGGATTGGGAAGGATTTTATCCTCTTCACTAAGAAGGAAGATACCATGACCTGCCTCTTCCTGTCTCGTACCTTTCATGAGGAAGAAGGCATTGATGAAGTAGGTTTTATCCTTGTGGCCTGAGTTGCTACTTGACATTTACTGGGCTTATCTGTGGTTCTGGCTCCATGGAGCTGTAGCTATGGAGCAAGTGCCTGCTATTACAGGATGAGTGGGTGGATGCACTGATTGGAAGGTGGTGAGGCAGATAATACATACCTTTTTGTGAAAGGAAGTAAAATCTCAAGGTACGTCAGACAATGGCTCTTCTGTTTCTGAGAATGAGTCTGTGAAGTGGTAAGAGTTAGATTTGAAGCTTTTCCGTATCTGCTGGGTACTCTATTTCTGTGGAGAGTGTCTCCATAGAGAACTGTTACCAGAGCAGATATTTTGAACGTCCCTAACTGATTGGAAATTATAGCCAGTAGTAATAATAGAATATCAGTGTCTTTCTCCTATGATGATTATCTTATGGAGTATGTTGTGAATACATTTTCTTTTTGAGGAAGTGTGTTGATCTAACTAATATCAGAAGCTATGAGTCAGACCCTAACCAGGTGGTAAAGTAGGTAAGTACATGGAAGACATCAGTATGAGCTTTGTTAATAGTGCTTTCCACCTGGTGTCATTAACAGATGCTTCCTTGCTCCCGTAATTATTACTGTCCTGGAAGACAGGCTTAGTCTTAATAAAGTTAATAAATCTTAACTTGTAGAATTGGTAATAGGGGCTGGTAAGATGGTTTGGTAGTTAAGAGCACTGGCTGCTCTTCCAGAGAACCAGGGTTCAAATCCTAGCACCCATATAGCATTACTACTGTCTGTAGCTTCAGTTTTAGAAGATCTAATACCCCCTTCTGGCCTCTGTGGGTACCAGGCATGTATGTGGTGCATATACACCCAAGTAAGCCAAACATTCTTATACAATTAAAAAAAAAAAAAAGTTGTGTGCTGAACAAAAACCTACCTGATTCTCTCTGTGGTCTGGTGGCTCAGACTAAAGATGAACTTTTCTCTTTTGAGACAGGGTTTAACTATAGTTCTGGTTGGCTAGAACTTGTTATATATACCATGGTGGCCTTGAACTCACAGAGATCCACTTGCCTCTGCCTTCTGAATGTAGCAATTAAAGGCATATGCCACTGTGTTTATCAAGAGTGGGAGTAGGGAAAGTCTCTCCAGCATCCTTTCAGGTCTGAGTAATAGAGGCTTCATAGTTGTCACATAAGTAGATGGTCCAGTTGAGAATTTCAGTCTGTTCCTCTCTGTTGGTTAGCAGTGATTGAATTTGTACTAGTCCTATTGAGATCTGAAAATAAATTTGTGGCAAACTACTTTGCTAAAATGGGAATCTTTTCCTACCATTTGTAGTTATCCAATCAGTTGGTTTTTTGTTTTTTGTTTGTTTGTTTGGGTTTTTTTTGTTTTTTTCACTTACTAGATGAGGTTTGTCATCTTATTCTGCATATTTGGAAAGAAATGCAGTGAGACTGTAAAGGGCAAACCTGTTAGAGAAGATAGTCAGCCTGGGCTGTGGTACTCAGAAATGTCACCTGGTCAAAGGAGTCTTGGAGTAAGTCAGTAAAAATATCCTTAAACCTCTGATGTTGGTGCTGGGGAGAGAGATAGTCTTTATAGAACAAGACCAGGTTGGGCCAATGCTCTGGGCCTTGTGTCAGTGAATGGGATTTAATAAAACAGTTTCTAGTATAATATTCTCTTTAGAAAGTCCATGTAGTTACTTTGCAGTGATTGGAGTAGAAAGATTTGGAGTGGACCAGCTAAGAGGCTCTGTGCATGGTAACAAGCTGGGAGATAAGAGAAATCAAGTTACCTTTTTAGAGTGTGAGACTCTGATACAGTATTGATAATCTTTGAAGGGGGAAAAGAAAGGGATTAGAGAGACTTGTAGGCTCTGTTGTGGTGGTTGGAGCTAATGGGCCATCTGGGACTGGGGATGAATGGAAGAGGGGACTATGGAGGGAGGGCAGTGTAAGTTCTTTTGGAACATGCAAAGTGAAGTATGTCTGGAGTTTGGGGGCAATATTAGCTCTAGGCTGCCTGCCTCCCTCCCTCCCTCCATTCCTCTGTCCCTCCCTTTCTTCCTCCACCCCCGCAGCCCCCCACCCCCACCCCTACATCCCCGGTCCTAGCCTCTGGAATTACTAGTGGCAGATAACATCACTTAAAAAAGAAAATGGAGCAAGAAAAGGACTTGAGATCTAAGTAGGTCAACATTAAAAGGTGTCAGGAGAAAATCTAGGAAGAAAACTGGGAGATGGGTGACATAAAAGCTGAAGGAGAAATGCCAAGTGGGAGCAGTAGTGAAAGTTAGTGCCTACAGTTCAGAGTGGTATTGTCTTCACCTGGGAAGGTACAGAGACAAGTTTACAGAATGCAAATATAACTTGATTCCCTTGGTGGAAAGGCTGGATTGAGATTTTTCCCTTACTTGGTGCTAGAAGGTCACTGTTTTGGATTGTACTCTAGTGCAAACTCTGCCAAGATTTCAAAATAAGATCATTTGCAGTCCAGGAGGAATGTGTCCAAACCAGCCTTGTGGTTGAATGATTTCAGCATGAAGCTTTTCAGAAAGTAGCAGTGTTAGAACTCCTAAGGAGTTATCACCCAGGCCTGTGTTAAGATACTGAATTTCTCCTTTGTCTTATGTGTGGGCCATTTGGCTTGAGCCCATGAGGTACTTCATTTGATTTTCAGCACAGAAACCCCCTGACTACTACTGGCTTTGAGCAAGAGATGACATTATGAAACCCCAAAATTTTTGAAGAAAAGGGATTCTTTACTAATTAGACATAAAACCAGATTGCATATATGTTGAGGAATTGTTACAATAAAGTACACACCCATGTCACCACAATTATAAACTAAAGTTAGAAGTCCCTTATGAACGACCAATGTCATTCTCAGTGTGCCCCTGGGAGAAATCACCACCTGCTAACTTTTAGGATGATCACTTCCTTTTTGTGGGCTGGAGGCATTGTCTGTCATTGGTGTTTGTGTATTAGCTTGACTTAGTATCTGTACACATGGATTGACAATATAGACATCCACTTGTATCTTTCAGATAATACTGTGTGTGTGAGATCCATTCATATTTGTGGCTGTGCCTTTACTCACTTTTATTACCATAGACTATTTCAGTTTAGTCACTCTGTAGGATTATTTGGGTTATTCCTATATGTGTATGCTGGTACATACATGCAAAAGTTCCTTTGGAACTTTACTCAGAAGTTCATTGGTATTTACTCAGAAGTAGAATTGTTGAGTTGTAGATTATCCTTTGTATCTCTAGATTCACTAGATACCTAGCAATTATTTTTCCCTAGTGGTAAAACAGAATTTTTAACAAATTAATGAAATGGCCAAAGACATCCCAGACAGGCATCCAGACTTTGGATGCACAAACTAGCATAGTGACAGGAGTTTGGGGAAGGACCAGAAGCTGCAAACCTGATGTCAGACTATACAACTGGAGGGACACAAAAGCTGCATGTTTGGGGGAAGGTGACTCTGGAGCCCCAATCACAGTGCGTATCTGTACTAACCCCAAACACAGGTGATTGTCCCATTGCCTACCTGGAATGCTCGAACACGGGAACCTATCACAGATAATGTGGAGAAGTTTGCCATTGAGACAGAGCTTGTCTACAAGTACTCTCCCTTCCACACTGAGGAGCAAGTGATGAACCAGTTCATGAAGATTCCTGGGAACAGTGGTGAGTAGGCTTTGGCCCTGCAGCCCAGAGAATCTGGGAGCTCTAGAGCCTTTAGTAATGTGGAGGGAGAGCCAGGGTTGGCTGGCAGAGAGAAAGGATTTCTGTTCCCCAGGAACACTGGTGATCATCTTTAATCTCAAGCTCATGGATAATGGAGAGCCGGAACTAGACATAATCTCAAACCCGAAAGATATCCAGATGGCAGAAACCTCTCCAGAGGGCACGTGAGTATGGCTGGGAAGTGTGGCAGGACCTGGAACTGTCTTTATTTCCTTTGATGACTTCATGGAAAGATGGAAAAACCCCTTTCCTGGCTTTCTCTTGGGAGTAGTATTGATAGAACTGAAAGTCTGAGATTTCCTGCCTGCTTAATAGCAGGACAGTGATTCCTCAGCCAAGCTAAAGCAAAGATTAGTGATTTCCTGTTCTAACTCTTTAATTGACACACACACACACACAAAAAAAAAAAAAAAAAAAAAAACCTTTAGCCTGGGTCTAGGGGTGGTGAAATTTCACTGGGGTTCCTCTAACATCCAGGTGAGGTGTCTGGGGTACCTGTGCTAGGGACATGTTAGGGCAGGAGGAGGGAGTACCTGTGATGAGGGACTGTTCTGGTCAAAGTGGCATGAGAAGCCAGAATGTGAAATGAAAGGTGAGGAAGTCTGTATGTAGCTTTGGGCTTACTGTGATGTGGGCTGCAGGATGTCTCAGTTCCTCCTTTCTCCAGGAAGCCAGAGCGACGCTCTTTCCGAGCCTATGCTGCTGTACTCTATATTGATCCCCGGATGAGGATCTTCATCCATGGACACAAGGTGCAGACCAAGAGACTCTCCTGCTGCCTGTATAAGCCCAGGTAAGGGCCTAGCTACCGTGATCTGGACTGGGAAATGGTGCCTGGCCACATTTCTCTGGGTATTGTTCAGGTGGTGCAATGTGAAGCCTCTAAGACTGCTGACTGTACCTGCTTACCAGAGAGACATTTCTCTGGAAAAGACAGAAGTGACTGACAGGCTATTGGGTTGGTTGACCAGGCTAGTTAAGAGAAGTGCCTTCTGAGATTTGGAGAGTGGCACAGCGAGCTGGCTTGTCCATGTTCAGGAGCTTATAGACCCTTCACAGGAAAGGCAAGCTATGGCCTATTACTGAAACTTGTTCCTGCTTTGAGATTAGATGACGATTCCTGGGAACAGTGGTGATTAGGCTTCGGCCCTGCAGCTCTAGAGCCTCTGGTAATGTGGAGGGTGAACCAGGGTTGGCTGGCAGAGAGAAAGGATTTTTGTTCCCAGGAACACTGGTGATCATCTTTAATCTCTTTAACCTGCTGAACACCAAAGACAAATTGAGTACAGAATTGAGCTTGGATTTGTTACATCGCAAGGAGCCAGGGTAACACAACATGGGAGGAGGCAGGGTGCTTCCTGAGCTGCTCAAGTTGGCTACCTGCCCCACTGCTGCTTGGCCTTCAGGTTGCTTTTTCCACTCTTCAGGATGTACAAGTATACATCAAGTCGTTTCAAGACTCGGGCAGAACAGGAAGTGAAGAAAGCAGAGCATGTAGCACGGATTGGTAATGCTACTCCCTGTGTTAGGAGGAGGGATGGAATTGGGGGCACTGCTTAGACCCAAAGCCTGGAGACAAGGCTGTTCTCCTACCTTAATCCACTTCCTCTCCAAGTCTCCCCACATGTAACTTTCACAGTACTTTTCTCCAGACTTGACTCTCTTCTGCCACTATTTCTAGGACTTTGAGGGGCTAGAGTGGCATTAAACACATCTAGTCATTCATCTTAACAAACATCAACTCTTTGGCTTGACCAGTTGAAATATACTTCATACTGCTTGTCCTGAAGCAGAAATTACAAGGTTTCTCTCCTAGAATAACCACAGTTCTTTTTGGCTGTTTGATGAGCATTTTGATGAGCGTGATTGTCAAAAGCATTCTTCAGGCTCCAACTCATGCTGATGGTTGAATTCCCACCGACTCATAATTCATTTGTAAAGCTTGAAAAGCATGTCAGAGTATAAATAGTGTTCCTTGGGATTATAATTTTTATTTGAGATAGACTTATTCTTTATCCCATGTTGCCTCAAACTGGGTGACCCTCCTGCCTTAGCCTGCCAAGTACTGGAATTATAGGGATGTACCATCTTGACTATGACAGTTTTGAATGTCAGGTTTTGTTGTTGTTGTTTGGTTTTTGTTTTTTTCCAAAGCAGTTCTTTAGGATACCCATGTGGCCATTGCTCCTCTAGGTAGCCTTTTCCTTGTTAGCATGTACTCCTTGTACAGTAGGGACTGCTCTATGGATCAAGAAAGGATGACAGAGTTCTGAACCTTTGATTTCTTTTCTGTCTTAGCTGAAGAGAAGGCCCGGGAGGCAGAGAGCAAAGCTCGGACTTTAGAAGTACGTATGGGTGGAGACCTGACACGGGACTCCAGGGTAAGTCCTTAAACTCTTTTATAGCATATTAGCATTGGGATCCAGTATCTTGGGCTTAGTAAGATGAAGTGTCCTCCATAGGGTCACTTTTCTGTAGAAATAATCTTCAGGTGTGTTTTAGCATCCAGGTAATTAATATCAGTATAAAAATGTATTACTTCATGTAGCAGAGAGCACCTCCTCCATTCATCTGATGGTGGTACATTTGCAGGTGATGTTGCGGCAGGTCCAGAATACAGCTATCACCCTCCGTAGAGAAGCTGACGTCAAGAAAAGGATCAAGGATGCCAAGCAGCGGTGAGTACTTGGACAGCCCTTTGGTCTTTTAAAATTATTTGCACAGACAAGCTGCCATTTGGCACCAAGTTTACTTAGAGAAAGCAATCTCTGCTGTGTTCACAGATGTGGTGAGTGCTTCTGGTGACCTGCGGAAGGCAGGCAGGATACACTTGAAATACTAAGCTTGCTTCCTTCAAACTGCAGTACTTTTCTTCTTACTCTTTTCTGTTAAGGTTGCAAAGAATGCCCATTGTATAAAACTTGAAAAAAATAAAACATTTAAGTAAATGGATGTGAAACTCCCTTATTCTTCTGAAAATATGCATTTTAATTTTTTTCTATGCTCATAATTCATTCTCCCTACAAGTTACAGATGTAGAATGATACTATTGATTGGGTTTTGTGGTGTTTTATTTAGAATGTACTGTTCGAGTGTAAATCATCATCCTACTAGCTGTGTATCGAGCTACTCAGGCTCTGGGGCATGACTTCCTAGCTAGGCTCCAGGTGGTTTCCTCACCACAGATGGAAGTTTCAGCTCACTTCACTTTAAGATTTTCTTGACATGAGTATCTTCTGTATTTTTGTTAATTTTTTTGCCTTTAAAACTATTATATAAGCCAGGTACAGTGCTGTATGCCTTTAATCCCAGTACTTGAGAGTCAGAGACAGGTAGATCTCTGTTGGAGACTGTCGTAGGCTACACAGTGAGTTCTAGGACTCTATCTTGAAAAGCAAGCCAGACAGAACTATTATTGTTATGTAATTGGGATTTTGAGGACTGTAAGACTATAATGTTATATTTATTCTACCATGTAACTCTCTCTGCAGAGATTTGCAGTTTCACAGTAACTCATTCATACTTAAATCCTCCCTTATTTTGCGCCATTAAATTCTGTGCATATACAGAGGGTCATAGAATAGTGTAGATCCTTTTTTTTTTTAAATTTATTTTTTTGGTTTTTTTTTGGGGGGGGGGATTCTGGTTTTTTTTTTTTTTTTTTTTTTTGAGACAGGGTTTCTCTGTGTAGCCCTGGCTGTTTTGGAACTCACTCTGTAGACCAGGCTGGCCTCAAACTCAGAAATCCGCCTGCCTCTGCCTCCCAGAGTGCTGGTATTACAGGTATGCGCCACCACGCCCAGCTCAGTGTAGATCCTTATCAAGTCTAACATCACATACTGAATGGAGATATAAAACTTTAATATGTCTCTAACTAAAATTAACATACCATTATCACCATGATGCTTTTCTGCTAATGAGTTAATATGCTTGATTTTTTTTTTCTCTCTCTCTCCTTTATCAGAGCTCTCAAAGAACCCAAGGAACTGAATTTTGTTTTTGGGGTCAATATTGAACACCGGGACTTAGATGGCATGTTTATCTACAACTGTAGCCGCCTGATCAAGATGTATGAGAAAGTGGGCCCACAGCTGGAAGGGGGCATGTGAGTGCTCAGGAGAGTTTTCAAGCCCTGGTGAATGGCAGAAGAGTTTTGGCGACAGAGCTGTGACTCTTTGTCTTTGCAGGGCATGCGGCGGGGTTGTTGGGGTTGTTGATGTGCCCTACTTGGTTCTGGAGCCTACTCATAACAAGCAGGACTTTGCTGATGCTAAGGAGTACCGGCATCTGCTGCGAGCAATGGGGGAGCACTTGGCACAGTACTGGAAGGACATCGCCATTGGTAATGTGACCAGGCCCAGGCCTTAGCCTCTCTTTTATGAGCTTAAGGTGCTTATGTGGCTTGCGAGGGTTATAGTTGGGAAGAGGATTTTACATTGTTACGTGTTACAGTTGCTTCCATTGTAATATGTAGGCATTTGTCTTCTAGCCCAGCGTGGGATCATCAAGTTTTGGGATGAGTTTGGCTACCTTTCTGCCAACTGGAACCAACCCCCATCCAGTGAGCTGCGTTTCAAACGCCGGAGGGCTATGGAAATTCCAACCACTATCCAGTGTGGTAAGTTTTGTGGCAGGAACTCTCTCCAGACTCCTGTCATGATAGTCTTGTCTTTATTCTCAAGCTGGCCTTCTGACTTGACTAACATTCATGAACTTGGGTTCCATGAGGAACAGGATCTGTTTGGCAGTGTCAGTGTGAGCACACAATCTTGAGGCCTACTAGTTCCTACTGTTTCTCTTAGTGAGAAGAGAAACCTCACTTGCCACACCTTTGAGACACTTGATATCACAGCTGGTCCAGGCTCATATAGGGTTTAGAGTGGATGACTGTTTGAGCCTAGAGGCAGGACTGATAGCATCAAGATCCCGTGATATTTTTAATCCTTGCTGCAATCACTGTCCATAAGGTGAATCACTGTTTTATAATAATAGATAGAGGTTGAAAGTCAAGGACATCTTTGCTTGTAAGCCTAGCTGTGAGAAGCCAGGATTCTAGTAATTGTTGATAGTATGGCTGACCTGTTGAGATGAGTATTTTTCTCTTGCAGATTTGTGTCTGAAATGGAGGACTCTCCCTTTCCAGCTGAGTTCAGTAGAAAAAGATTACCCTGATACTTGGGTTTGCTCCATGAACCCTGATCCTGAGCAGGACCGGTGAGCCTTTCTTTAAAAAGGCTTGTGGGTACTCTTCCTTCCTGTGGCAGTTTTCTTTCTCTTGCTGTGATAGACATCAGGAACAAAAGCAATTTAGCTACACATCCAGGTATAGTCAATTATTTAAATAAGTCAGGCAGGAGTTCAAGCAGGACCTTGAAGTAGAACCATGAAGTAGGTACTAGGCCAGTAGCTCAGGCTCATGCATAGCCAGCTTTCTTACACATCCTGACCACCTGTCTAGGAATATTACTATCTATCTATAGTGGACTGGACCCTCTTTCATCAATTTAACAAGGCAATCCCCCCAACAGGTCAATCTGATCTAGGCAATTCCTCAATCCAGGCTTTCATCAAGTCTATAAAGCTAACTCGGACAGTCACCATGCCTTCCACTCTTGGGGTATTCTTTGAGGTCATTGTTTCCATAGCCTCACATCTCTGCCTGCTGCACATGATGTATTTCAAAGAAGGAAGAGAAAACATGTCCTGTGACACATACCATTTTTATATATTGCGAGCTCTGTGGTTGGTGCAGGACAGCAAGTCTCTGCCCTGTTGGAGCCTTGTTTTGCTACCAGTCTCTATCTTCACAGCTGTGAAGCTTCTGAACAGAAGCAAAAGGTTCCCTTGGGGACATTAAAAAAGGACCCAAAGACACAGGAAGAAAAGCAGAAGCAGCTGACAGAGAAAATTCGCCAGCAGCAGGAAAAGCTAGAAGCTCTTCAGGTATGTGGTCATGGGCAAGTGAGCACAGCCAGCCTGTGTCAGCAGTCTGTGCAGGACAGGAGCCTTTGGTGGCTTTCCTGTCCCTTCTATTCCCCATGTGTTTCCACCAAGGTTTTTCAACCCTGAATTCTTAGTCGAAACACTTCCAGTACACCTTGTTAGTTATTTAGATAACAAACCATTTTGTTTATATATTCAATATTTATATATTCAATGTATTTAGGATGTATAAGCATTCCAGAAAATACCCTATTGTAAAAGAAATCACCATTGACTCAATAGTTTTATAACTTTTCCTCCCTCCTCACCCACCCCCCTCCATTCCCACTCCCCAAGAACAGGAATTAACCTAGAGCTTTATATGTATTAGGCAGGCTCTACCACTGAGTTAATACCTAACCCTCTTCTTGCCTTTTACTGTATTTTTTTCTTGGTACAGTGTCTCACTGAGATCAACTGAAGTCCAGAGAACTTAAGTTTCTCTGGAGTAGCTAGGATCACCAGAAGTAGCTCTTTCCGATTTTGCATACATGCCTACACATAAAAATCTCTTAACTTTTAGTAGTCATAGGGAAGCATTTGTATTTAATATATGCATATGCTATTTTTTGTACATAATAATTTCTTGATAATTGGTAAAATTGGGAAAGAATTGGTAAACTATTAAAGCTTTTTAAAAAAGATCTTTCTCAAGTAAGGTGTGGTGGCACACTCATTTAATCCCAGTACTTGGGAGGCAGGCAAATGTTTGAGTTTGAGGACAGCCAGGGCTACAAAGAAAAACCCTGTCTTAAAAAAACCAAAAATCCCCAAACAAACAAAAATCTTATCCCCTTGCAGAAGATGTATTATTTTGTACTTTTCACCAGTGTTTAGAAAAGTAAGCAGATTAATTTTAATATTTATTTGTTTAGTTTTGGTTTTTCAAGACAGGGTTTTTGTGTAATAGCCTTGGCTGTGTAGGAACTTTGTATACTAGGCTGGCCTTTAACTCACAGAGATCTACCTGTCTCTGCTTTCTAAATGCTGGTATCCGGCTAATTTTTAATGTTGATCAAATTTTAATGTGTACTTACTGTTTCCAGTGTTTCATGATTTCATGTTTGGTTTTTTGTTTGTTTTTGTTTGTTTGTTTCGAGACAGGGTTTCTCTATGTAGCCCTGGTTGTCCTGGAACTCACTCTGTAGACCAGGCTGGCCTCGAACTCAGAAATCTGCCTGCCTCTGCCTCCCAAGTGCTGGGATTAAAGGCATGCACCATCATCGCCCGGCTGATTTCATGTTTTTTATTATTTTAAAATCATGTTTTTGTGCTCATGTGCACATGCATAAGGAATTTGAGGGCAGGTGCTTGTGTATTCAAGAAGAGGGTATCAGATCCTTGTGCTCATAGGCATATGCATGAGGAATTTGAGTGCAGAAGAGGGCATCAGATCCTTGTTGTGAGTGATGGGACCTGAATTCTAGTGCCCTACAAGACTAATCTATACTCTTAACCAATGAGCCATCTCTACAGCCCCAATTTCATATTTGTTACAAAAGCATTTTTCTTTCTTCTCTGTCTATACAATGCACTATACTTACAAATGGGAAATGTCTTAAGCATGTAGATCCCACCCAGTTTTCTGGCCTCATGACAACTTTTCTTTACCAGTCCTTTTTCACCTTTTTGGTTTCTTTTTTAGAAATTTTAAAGACTTCCCCAGTCTCTTAGTTGAATCAATGATGTCGGCACCCTTTTTTCATGTCTGTGTATTGCCTTTCTAGTGATAATAAAAAGCTTTCAGAAATAGAACTGATCACTGTCCCAGGAACATAGTGAGGATCCAAAAAGATATTATTTCATTATACCAAGATATACAATTTCATTGTTATATTTGTTTTTGCAGAAAACCACACCCATCCGCTCACAAGCTGATCTGAAGAAATTGCCCTTAGAAGTGACTACAAGACCTTCAGCTGAAGTAAAGCCCAGGGACATAAGGGAGGCAGGGCTCTTCTGGTGTCTAAGCTTGGGTCAGTGTTCACACTGTCTGTGGGCTTTTTTTAAGGAACCTGTACGGAGACCTCAGCGACCTCGGTCACCTCCTTTACCTGCAGTGATCAAGAATGCTCCTAGCAGACCCCCTTCTATTCAAACTCCCAGACCAACTACCCAGCTTCGAAAGACATCTGTTATCAGCCCTCCAAAACCACCTACTGCAGCAGCCCGAGGAGAAACTAGTACTTCCAGGCTACTCCAGCCAGCTGAGGCACCTCGAAAGCCTGCAAACCCTCCCATCAAGACTGTACCCCGACCCACCCCTCCTATGCAGACTCCCTCACCATCTTTAATCCCTACTTCCAAGAACCTTCGGGAAGTCCCTGCCCAAAAAGCCATCAAAACTCCAGTGGTCAAGAAGCCAGAGCCACCTGTTAAACAGTCCATGGTGAGATGCTTTCCCTCTTCCATGTTCCAGCTCATTAGCAGTGCTGTAGGAGAAACATGTTATACTGGGGGAATCCAAGGTCACTGAATCTTAGCTTTTCTGATGCTCCTGAAGAGACTTGCTCAGAACTAACATAGCAAGTTTTTTACCCAGGGAGCTTTTCATTTTTACTCAGCACACCCACCCTTGGTCTGCTGCAAACTTGAGTTTGCTTCTCATGTGTCAAGGAGGTCTCATCTGGCTGGCAAGCAGTTAAGCAGGGAGTAAACTGAGAGGCTTTTCCCGTGACTGGAAAGAGGTTGCATATGTATTTACTGAGGAATTCCAAGTAGGGATTGACGTAGCTCCTGAATAGTTCCTTCAGGCTACATAAAATCTTCCTGCATCTTGAGAAGTGAACATGGTCAATTCATGCTTCTGCTCCTCTGCTCTAGGCAACTACTGGTCGGAAGCGGAGTATTGTAGTGTCAGATGAGGACGAGGCTGAAGAAGAAGCTGAGAAGAGGAAAGAGAGATGCAAGCGGGGCAGACTTGCTGTGAAGGAGGAAAAAAAGGAAGCAAATGAGGTGGGTAGTCACATGACCTTCACAGGGATTGCCTCCCTGGGGCCTGTGCCAGCTCCCAGTGTTAAAGACTTGAGTCTTTGAGCCTAGTTGAATCTCTCAAGGACTCTTGTTACCCAGGTGATTAGAAATATGGGCCAGGTAGGATCCTGAGACTGGTCCTAATTACAGGCCAATACACTTATGTACATCTAGGTGTCCAGAATCACTTTAAATGTGTCACTTGCCTGCTGTTTTGTTTAAAAAGATGGCAGAAGGGTAGATATCTGGGACAGCATAAGACATGAGTGTTATAGTTGATGACTATGGGTAGCCAGTTAGACAAAAGTCTACATTTTAGAGGCTGTTGAAGAAGCATCTAATAGACTGTTCTCCTTGCAGCTCTCAGACAGTGCTGGGGAAGATGACCCAGCTGAACTCAAGAAGGCTCAGAAAGGCAAGTTTGGGGAGATCCCTGTCATGTTGTGGTGGAGACGATGGAAATAAATCCTTCACTGTTAGCAGCTTCCTCCTGAAGTTAGCAGCTTCCTGGGCTTGACTTTATCCTATAGTTGGTCCAGTTGTCCCTTCATGGTTTTGTTGTTGCATGTTTGTTTGTTTGTTTGTTTGTTTCATTTGTGGTCCTAAAGATTTTTGAGTAGATTTTTATTATATAGTTGTTTGGCCTTGAATTTATAATCCTCTGGATCATTGTCCAAGTGCTGGGGTTAAAGGCATGTGCTACCATGCCTGGCTTTTTTTGTTTGTTTGTTTTTGCTCTTTTTAATACTGATTCTTTGGTGTTTGCCCTTGGCTCCTGTGCCTTGGCTCCATGACAGATAAAAGAATCAGCATTGCTAACCCTAGGTGTTTATACCTAGGAATCCACCTGTGGATTTTTTACAAATCCACCTTTTACAAATCCAGCCCTGGCTGAGGTGGAAACACTGATACAGTTCTCTGATTCTCACTTGTGTCTGAATTCTCAGATAAAGGACTACACGTAGAGGTCCGTGTGAACCGGGAGTGGTACACAGGCCGCGTCACAGCTGTGGAGATAGGCAAGAATGTGGTTCGATGGAAAGTGAAGTTTGACTATGTGCCCACAGACACAACACCAAGAGACCGCTGGTAATGCCCTCTTCTGGGAGATCAGAATAGCAGAAGTTAGCTAGGGCAAAGAGAGGAACTCTATGTTCCCTCCTAGAAGCCTGTTAGAAACCTAGGACAGACACGATAAGCTCTGTGTCCCCTGTAGGGTGGAGAAAGGCAGTGAAGATGTAAGACTGATGAAGCCACCTTCCCCAGAGCATCAGAGCCCTGACACACAGCAAGAAGGTGGAGAGGAGGAGGAGGCTATGGTGGCCCAGCAGGCTGTGGCCTTGCCTGAGCCTTCCACCTCTGATGGTCTTCCCATTGAGCCTGACACCACTGCCACCAGTACCAGCCATGAGACTATTGATCTCCTGGTCCAGATTCTTCGGTTTGTGTTTCTTTATCCTTTTCCTTAGGGCTGACAATAATTCTTTACTCTTTCCATGCTATTCTGAGTTCCAATCCCTCTCTTCCTACTTAGGAACTGCTTGCGGTATTTCTTGCCTCCAAGTTTCCCCATCTCCAAGAAGGAGCTGAGTGTTATGAATTCAGAAGAACTAATATCTTTTCCTCTGGTGAGTCCGGCCTAACTTTTGCTTTTTACACCCAGGTGCCTGTCCATGCTTATTATCACTGTCTCATCAGCTTCCCTTCTCACTGAGAGGAGCTCTGAGTCAAGAGGACTGAGGTGCACAAACGACAGCTTCACCCTTGAGACTCCTGGACAGATTTATGACATGTGAACCCACCTCCCCAGCCCCCTTCTTCCTCAAACCTGTCGTAGGTAACATTGATGAGATTAGACTCACTACACCTAAACCGTGAGACTTAGAGAGAGAGGGGTATGGAGAGAGAGACTAATGGCGTGTAGAGGGGAGCATGAGAGCCAGGTAGCTCAGTGGGCTTTCTGAGCTGAGTAGCTGCTTCTAGGTAGCTGGCCACGAGGCTGAGAGAAAGGTTGCTGAGACGCAGTGCCCAGAGAGTCTTGGCAGCTTGGATAGAGAAGGAAAACCCTTATCTAAAAACCTAACCAAACAATCAAATAAAACTCAACTAGGGCTTCAAGTGCAGGGGACTCTGAAGTGGGGCAGGAGGCTGTTGTGAGCACGATGGGCTGAAAAGTTTGGAGAAAATGGCAGCACATCTGGAGCATCAGTCTTAGCCTCATGTTGATTAATCTGAACTATGCTGAGGGCCAGATAGCAGAGAATGGGTTTGTAGTCTGTATAGTGTCTGATAACTACATAGCCCTGCCATCAAGGAATAGCTTTATTTACAGAAACATGCAATAAGCTGATTTTGTCTGCTGCCCTTGCCATTAGGGGGACCCACCACATTCTTGTTACAGGAAGCCCAGCCCAGGCTTTGGCTTTTACCTTGTTTAGATCAGGCTCTTTAGAGACTCTAAAAGAACAGACATTTTCTTGCAGTTTGATTTGTTACTTTTGGCATTGAATCATGAAATTCAAAGCAAAAGCTAGGACACAGCAGAACCTCAGGAGTAGGCACTGTTACTCAGCCCAAAACAGTCTGTTTTGTGACTTGTCCAAGGCTAAAAATAATATTTAGCTTGTTTTTGCAAAAGTGCTTACCAGTACTAGGGCACAACTTTGTCTTTTAGTTGTGATTGCTAAAACCAATGTTTCAATTATGTTATTTTTTGTCCTTATTGTGTGTAAATGGTGTTCACTAGTATTTGCACAATTAAAAGTTTAATATGATTGACTTCAAGATATTCATTTGATTTTGACTTAAAATTTATTTTGTGCAACCAAGGTATTTTTCTTTAAAGATTTATTTATTATTATATGTAAGTACACTGTAGCTGTCTTCAGACACTCCAGAAAAGGGCATCAGATTTCATTACAGATGCTTGTGAGCCACCATGTGGTTGCTGGGATTTGAACTCAGGACCTTCAGAAAAGCAGTCAGTGCTCTTAACCACTGAGCCATCTCACCAGCCCCAAGGTATTTTTTTTTATGTAGAATGAAGTTTCTTTTGCTATCATGGTGTGAGGTGGTAGTCTAGACACAAACATAGCAGTCAGAAGCCCCTCAGTGCGGCAGTTTTATGCAACCTTCATAGAAGCAGATGAGTACTGGAGTTTAGACTTCAGTAGGCAGCAGGGCTTGTGGTCCATGCAGATGATTCCTTTTTACCTATGGTTGTTTCCGAGCAGACCATACAGGGTTACTATGCAAATTGTTTAACTACTTTGTAGGAAAAGGCTCTGCTGCTGTACAACTATTTACTATATAAATCTGGGAATATTTGCTGTTGGTAGGTGCTCGGTAGCTCTTTGGTCCTAACCCTTTTAGATATGGCAGTCCTTCCTATTTTGGAGTTAGAAAGGTGTGTTTGAACTGGAAGAAAGATCCCACAGTCTTTTTTTTTTTTTTTTTTTTTTGACATGTGTAAAAGTTAGGACTTCCTTCCTTCCACGTTATTAAGCACTTTGCTGAATACGTGTGTCTTCATCCTCATGGTATCCCCAAAGGACTGCCACTAAGTTCTCTCTACCTTGGTTCTAGAAGGCTGCTTTCCCCTTGTGGTGAAATAAAGCCAAGCATCCTGTGAAGTCATTGCTCCTCCTACTCCATGTTATGTTTCCTTCCACAGAAAGAATACTTCAAACAGTATGAGGTGGGGCTGCAGAATCTGTGCCATTCCTACCAAAGCCGTGCTGATTCACGGGCGAAAGCCTCAGAGGAAAGCTTACGCACATCAGAGAAAAAGCTTCGTGAAACAGAGGAGAAGTTACAGAAGTTGAGAACCAACATTGTAGCTCTCCTGCAAAAAGTGCAGGAGGTGAGCCCGGAGCCCTCTCAGGAGCTAGACCAACTGGTCTCAGGGAGGGGACTGGACTTCTCACAGAACTCAACTACTCATAGAAATCTTTGTTTCTAACCCTGGCTGCTCAGGATCCTGACCAGAGAAGACTTGATAAAGCTGCCTGGGTCTTGTCCCAACTTTAAGCCATAAGCAAAATTCTCATCTAAATGATATCCCAGATGTGGCTTGAGGAGACATGGGCCGTTGCCCTTAGGGAGGTGGTAGATATTTTTTCTACACAGTAGACACTGAGAACCTGATTGATCTCTGGGGACAGGCTGGTGAAGGAGCTGGAGCTATTAATGGGGTAGTTCTGTGAAATAAATAATGAGAGACTGAATCCTGGGGGAAGCCACTTGACTAGGGTTCTCAGGATAGAGATACTTGCAGTGAGGCTGGGAGCTCACTAAGCTGTAAGAACTTGTGACAGTAGAAGAGGTTGGAGACCTCTTAAGTATGTGGTTTGAATGTGACATAGTCCAATTTTTAATATAAGACACTAATTAGTTTGAAGGTGTGCAGGTTAGAACCAGGAAACCTGATGAGAAAGCTTCCATACTTTTTTGGGTATGCAGATTTAACAGATTTGGAAGTAGGGCAGGAGCAAGAAACAGAAGCTGACAGTGGGGAGATCACAGGATTCTGGTTCAGCCCCATTCTCCAGCCTGTTTTCCTACCCTATCTGACTCCTACCTACTCTCTTCCAGGACATAGACATCAACACAGACGATGAGCTAGATGCCTACATTGAGGACCTCATCACCAAAGGGGATTGAGGAGCTGGGAGTAAGGTCAACTCCTCCGCACACCTGCCCCTCAACACAGCAGCTTCTGGGGAGGGGCATTTCATTTGTGAGTTGGTGGACTTAATTTTGGTTTGAGTCATGTGAGACATTTGTGCTTTGGGAAGGAGATTCTTTGAATCTTCTTCCCTAAGTTTACATAAATATTTATTTTTTAAAAGAGAAGATGTTAATGCCTGCTGTGAGACCGTACTTTTTTTGTGTGACTCTTGAAAGGGCACAGAGTCTGAGCCATTCAGCTCCTGGTACCTCAAGATAGGATGAAGAAAGCACCATCCTGAAGTTGGAGAGGCGCCAAGGGCATCAACAATGGGATATGAAAGATATATGGCCCCAGGGACTCAGCTCGGCAAGACCCTCAAGGGGTGATCAAAACAGGCCCAGTATCAGAAAGACTCTCCCTGTAACAGATCTCCTGGTGTCCAGGCAGGAAAGTCTGTTGGCTGTGAAAGTCTGTTGGCTACCTGAACAGCTGTCAGTCATCCTGGATGTGACAGTATCCAGACAGCTTGGAGATAATTCTTAATGCTCAGATTTCCCAATACACCACCTACTTTGTTACTGGAGGAGCCATTTCCTGAGTCAACCACACTATCCAAGCTCAAGCATAGACAGCTCTGACTGGGCTGGATAGCACTCTGAATGTTGAACTCCAAAGATTCTCAGGGTGTGCAGGTATGAAGGAGCTCTCTGGAGAAGGCTTCCTCAGTGGTGCTAGTTCCTGGAGAGCCTTTGCTGCTGCTTTTCTACTATGTACTCTCTGGGCTCCAGAGAGCCCTGCACCTCCCACGCTCTGGAAGTGAGGAAGAGGGACCATTTGCTTCAGACAACTACTCAGAGCCAGAAAGGCAAGAGCTTCATTTGATGGCTGTTGGAAGAATTCTGGTTCCAGTTCCAACTCTTCACACTCCTATTCAAGACTGATTTTGTACTCTTGATCCAAACCACCTTGGGATTTGTATCCATCAAGGCAAGGCTGCCACCTTGTGTCCGGTAGTCTCTGCAGACGACGGGGAAATGGTGGTGAGGGAACTGTGCACATATGGCTGGAAGTGCCTGCTTGAGTTCTGCCATCAGATTGTTGAGGGGGAATAGCATTCTGAAGTAGTTCTCTGGAATATTCTCCAATAGATGGGTTTTCTGAGGTGGTGCACTTACCCCTACCACTGCCCCCCATCCAACTTTCTGTTGACCCTGTCCAGGCAGGGTGTGGTCCATTTTTGTCTGTAAACCCACTGTTTAAAAGGAAATTGGCCCTGCATTTTTATTGGCAGGAAATACTCATTTTGATTTTTTTTTTTTTTACTCACACATGTAATCAAAATGTGTTACTATAAATTTCTACTGGTGAGATTCCTGCGTTCAGTATTCTTATGTAAAACACAAGACCTTTCTCTTCATTCTGTTATATCTCCACTGTCTTAGCTTTAGCTTTTCTGGATGTGCTAAATCCAGCTTCAACTTCTCTGAGTGTTGGGTCTTTCCTGGGAGCACCATGGAATAGCTGACCTGGAACTTCTTGATAAGGCTCTAAGGGAGAAAGGTGGTGTTTAAGATTCTAAGTAACTGTGGACATGGTAAGAATTCAAATACTACAAAGGCTGAATATGAAAAATAAGGCTCTCTTCTACCTGATTGCTTTTCCCTGGAAATCATCTTGGGCACCCAGCTACACATCTGCCCTCTTCGGTTTCCTCACATTATTTGCCAAGAACAACATTGTTTCAGAACGGCCAGTATGGGTCTGCTTTGTTCTGAGCCGTCACAGGGCATTTCATTATCTTGGATGTGTTGACATGAAACAATATACTTAACAATTCTAACATGTGTGGTATGTGTGTGCCTTTATCCAGTCCGTTTGTATAAAGGGTAAGTTCCAGAAAGGACTATCAGATACAGTCTCATCCTGCTCCCAGCAGCTTCCAATTTCAACTTATTAACTGTAGGTAACTCCAATCCTAACTTTTTACTATTAGTAAAAGGGATTTAGTTTCCATGTAACTGAGCATTTTCATTGGCTTACCTAGGTTTATGGTTTTGTTGGCAGAGAGGTATATGTAGTTCTGAGTCTAGAACTAGGGATCTTTTTGTATGAGTTTGTAAAATCCTCAGGAAAATAAGTAGGATTTAGGGTTTCTAACTTCATTAGGGAGAACAATGCTGTCTACCATCAGACAAGGATTATTACAGGCTGATGAAACTTCTGCTTTCTTCTTTTCATCTGAGAGACACTGCTTGTTATCTTACAGGCTCTTGTTTCCCAGGTCTTCATGATGTTCAGATACAGTGGCTGCCTGATAGTTTTTACCTTTAGGGTTCAGTAGTATGTTAAGCCTGATAAAATTACAAATTTGCTGTTTACACAGAACTCAGGTTTTGTGCCCACATTGACTACTAGACCCTATTGAGAAAATCATCAAACAGGGTAAGGTGAGCCTAAAACATTTTAAGAATTCTTCTGCAAGGTTCTGGACTGAAGATGAAACCACGGGGACTCCCGTTCAGCAGCTACATGGTACTTGCTTCTCAGAGCAGCTGTAGAGCCAGCTTGACCCAGGAGGCAGGGCTCCAAAAGGACTGCCAGTTTCCATCCACAGCTTGAGGGACCGTCTCCACGGTAAACAGGGATGGTAAGACAAGGTGTTGCCATGCTTACAGTCTTGCCATTTTCAGTAATCTTCCAGGTGCCAGGCCCACCCAGGGCCACTGTAGAAACTTGGTTCTTGCTTGGAAGGCAAACAAGTCACTACTCTGGCAGATCTTCTAGTTTAGTCAGCCACAAAGGCAGGTTCCCACATGAAATTTAGACAGTGCTTCTAAAAAGCTGGTAGCTGGAGATGAGTTTACTGAGTGGGCCATATAGGGGTATGCTTTTCCTAGGACTGCCATCATGGCTATTTACCCATCTTCATCCATGTCCCAAAGGTAGAGCTGGGCTTCCATTCAGCTTCTGCCAGACTTTCTTAGGGCTCTCACCCTCAGCAGTTTCCAGCCAATACCTGGAAAAGGAGTTGGGGCATCTGCCCTTGAGAGCAATAATACTGTAAACTCAGGTCCTTTGGACCTTCCTGGAATGCTACTAGGATTCTCAGGGTCCCTTGCAGCCCCCATTTCTTTTAAAGCCTTGGCCAGCTCTACTCTGCTACTGTGACTTGCTGTCCTTCCTGCCCTCCTTAAGCTCTAGGCTCTCAATGCCCCTCCCAGATGTCTCACCAATTGTGAGACGGGGTGCTTTGGTTGACACTGGAGAGCAGCCTGGCAGTCTCTAGAGGTAGCTAATATTCAGTTCTGTAGGGCACTGGCCTTCCAACTGGCCAACAGTAGTATGAAGAGTGCACTGCACCTAACCCAGACAGCACTTGCTCAAAGTTGCACAGATGACATCATGCAGAAAGGTTGCCCTGAGGACTCATCAAAACCTGGGGTTGTCTTAGAAGCGAGCAAAGGTCAAAGATTTATTTTTATGTATATGAATGTTTTACATTCCTGAATGCTTGTGCATAACTTAAGTGTGTGGTGCCCTCAGAAGCCAGAAGAACCTGAGATGTTTGTGAGCCTTCTGTGGGTACTGAAAACAGAAGCCAGAGCCCTGTCCAAGAAAAGCAGGAGCTCTTAACTGTGGAGCCACGGCTCTGGCCTCCAGTTTTTTCAACTTGTTAGGGTCACTCCAGGTGATCCTTTGCACAGACACCCTTCTCTCCAGGAGCCCTTGTTTCTGTGAGGTAGAGGACATGAGAAAGGCCAGCATGTACTCAGTTTGCCTTGAAGGGCCAGCCTGTGTGCAGGCTTACCAGCCTGTGTGCAGAGCCAATATCTGAGATTTCTGTGTTGACAACATATGGGTCTGCTCTTAGCTCCATTTGTGGTGACTTTGGAAGGTAAACTTTTTGTTGTTGGTTTTGTTCTCTGTAGCCATGGCTGTTCTAGAACTCCCTAAGCTGACCAGGCTGGCCTCTAACAAGAGATCCTCATGCCTCTGCTTCAAGGGTACTAGAATTAAAGGCACGTACTACCATATCTGACTAAAACTAAATATTTTTAGGTTTGGGGGTTTTCTAACCTACTGAGAAAGATCACATTCTTCCCAACCTTGCCTCCACCACAAACACCCATTTTATTGCAATGATTATTTTTACTTAAGTCAGCCTCCGTGGAACTATTTTAGTATAAACAGTAAATGTTACCTCAAGGTTTTTCTCCTAGGAGGAATAGGTTATAATTATGTTTGAAAATATAATTGCATTATATTTAAATGTTTTGAGATTGTCGACATTTTTACATTAGTAAGCTCCCAGAAGGATACAAATGGTTTTCCATGTGTTCATAATTTTTTTAGGGGTTTGCAGATGGCTCATTGGTTAAGAGCAGTTCTTTTCCAGAGCTGGGTTCCCAGCACTCAAGTCAGGTGGCTGACAGTTGCCTGGTACTAACTCCAGGGGATCTGATGCCCCCCTCTTCTAGCCTAAGGGCCATGCACATAATTTTTTAAAAATCTGGTGAAAAGATGTTTTAGATTATCCAGTAGGATTTTTATAATTTCCTTGCAAGGGATTTACACCTTTCTGACTAAATACACCTTTATCATTTCTTCACACAGCTTTAATAGGCTTCTGACTAAAGTTATTTCCTACTTAATGCTTTTGTCACTATTCCAATGGGATACCTTTCCCTATATCTAGTACTTACTGGCTATTATGAAGAAAAGCCAGTAATACATGTAACATATTTCTATTTTATGAACTGATAGTTGTGAAAGCTTGTTTTTAAGGTCCTTGCTCAAGCACTCTAACACAAAACTCTACCCTCAGCCATCAGCTCCCCTGACTGCTCCCCAAACACTTTTTGTTTGGAAACCGTCTAGGTTGCCAAGCTGTCCTTTTATTCATTCGTCCAAAGCAGGCTTTGAATTTGAGAGCCTCTTTGCCTCTGCCTCTGCCTCTGCCTCTGCCTCTCTGCCTCTGCCTCTCTGCCTCTGCCCTCTGCCCTCTGCCCTCTGCCCTCTGCCTCTGCCGTATCTAGGATTACAGGCTTGGACTTCTTCCCAACTAGACCTACTTCTACTTCTATATGGAGTGTGCATGTGTGTGTGTGTGTGTGTGTTTCTTTCATTAGGGTTGTTTATGGGGCTATGGGTAGCTTTACCAGTGGTTATAACACTGAAGAAAATCTCTCCCCACCAGCCATTAATTTCCTATAAATCTTCAGAGAGCAGTGGACCCCCATATGCTATCCTTCTGTTTCCAGGAGAAGGTATTGATAGTCTCAGTGTTGTGGAGATTATGTGCAGGTCATTACAGCTATTGCAACAGCCATGTAATGTCCTTTCATGAATGCCCCCTTCCTGGCTCTAAAATTCTATCAGATGTCTCATTTATATCTGGGAGTTCAGCAGTCATTTATTCTTATTACTTTGATCAGTTAAGTCTCTGCTTTAGGGATCATTATTGCTTACTACTACGAAAAGAATCTTCTCTGATCATAGCTGGTTAACTTAAAGGCAGCTAGATAGTCACATCATGTCCATTTAGCAAAACAACAATTGCTTCTGCACTAGAGCCTATGACTTTTAGGACTACAGACTTTTGACTGGTTTACAGTACCAGATATAAATTCTCTTTTGTGGGATGAGCTTCATATCCGATCAGAGGTCCCCATATTGGTATCCCCATAGTAGACCTGCCACTATCGCACCCATGTGCATGTCTTGCTCAGCTGGTCAGTAGTGTTGCATACAGGGTCCACAGCTGAGTAAGATTGTTGATGGAAATTCCATAGCAGCCTGTGCCGAGGCTAGAAAGGTCTTTTGAGATATTAAAAACTTTTTTTATTAGGCTCCCTGACTCAGTAATATGTCTGTGAATATATTCTATTCCTTATATCCTTTCCAGCTCATGATTGTGTTTAAGATTTAAAATTTGGGGGCTGGAGAGATGGCTTAGTGGCTAAAAATATGGCAGTTCTCTCAGAAGACCTGTGAGTCCCAGCACCCACATGGCAGCTTACAATTGTCAGTAACTCCAGTTCCTGCAGATCTGGTGCTCTCTGACCTCCATGGGCACCAGGCATAGATGTGCATATACATACATTCAAGCAAGCATTCATACACATCAATATAAATTTAGGAAAATATTTTAAAATGTCTAGTTTTTCATCTTTTTAATGAATGTATGCATTTTTAAACCCAATTGGGCATGAATTTACCACTTAGTTGTATATCTTTTAAAAGTGGCTACATTCTATTTGATATGGTTTTATTTGTATTTGTGAAAAAATTCGGGGCTGGAGAGATGGCTCAGCGGTTAAGAGCACTGACTGTTCTTCCAAAGGTCCTGAGTTCAAATCCCAGCAACCACATGGTGGCTCACAACCATCCATAATGAGGTCTAACACCCTCTTCTGGGGTATCTGAATTATACAGTGTATAATACAGTGTATTTACATATAATAAACAAATCTTTAGAAAAAAAGAAAAAATTCTGGTGATGAGGATGGAACAGAGGACCTTACATATGTTAGCAAGAGCTCTACTGGGCTACCTTTCATGCCTGAGAATTCTTTTTTTTTTTTTAAGATTTACTTTATGTATGTGAGTACACTGTAGCTGTCTTCAGACACACCAGAGGAGGGCATCAATTCCTATTACAGATGGTTGTGAGCCACCATGTTGTTGTTGGGAATTGAACTTAAGACCTCTGGAAAAGCAGTTAGTGCTCTTAACCCTTGAGCCATCTCTCCACCCACCCCACCCCTTTCTGGAGAATTCTTTTTAATGTAACACTGGGCTGAATATGTTACAAACACTTGGCTGAATATGTTACATTTTAGCTTTGTCTTTTTATTGGATTTCATTGACATACATGCTAGTAATAAAAAGAATAAAAGGGAGTTAAAATACATAGACAACTAAATAAACAGATAAAATAAAAAGTTATTCCAGGGCTGGAGAGATGTCTCAGTGATTAAGATCACTGGGTGTTTTGTAGAAGACCCAGGTTTGGTATCTAGCACCTACATGGCAGCTCATAACTAACTCCAGTTCCAGAGAATCAAACACCCTCTTCTGGCCTCTGTGGGCACTGAATGCATGTAATGCACAGACACACATGCAGCAAAAATTTCATACACGGGTTCTTTTAGACACCTATCCCAATCCGTCAGGAGTTCCTGGTCATCTCGGGCAGCTCTTCCCCAGCTCACCTCTAGGACCCCATCTGAAGCTGGCATAGCAGCAATGCTGCCCAGGTGCTGCCCACATTTCCTCTCCGCTCTGGCTGGTCTCTCTGGCTTGGTATTCATTAAAACAGCAACCACATATAGGGTAACGTCCTGTGAAAGATAGTAGGGATGCTACAGCGTATATGATAGACGCCCTTAGGAAGCTCCCTGCCACACTGCAGGCAGGAGACAAGCACAGCCCACAAATATGGTAGGTGAGGGAAATCATGACTGCTGTGACGATTTGTAGCTTGTGTATCTGTTGATCATTTTTTTGTTGTTTTTGTTTTTCAAGACAGGGTTTCTCTGTGTAGCCCTGGCTGTCCTGGAACTCACTCTGTAGACCAGGCTGGCTTTAAATTCACAGAGATCCATCTGCCTTCTCCTCTAGAATACCAAGATTAAAGGTGTGTGCCACTGTTGATTCTTTATTTTCCCTTCCCATGCTCCATCAGTTTGTTGAAAAAAGTTTATACCTTTTTGGAGAGCAGTCATCTCGCAATCACTTGGTCAGTTTTAAAAAATAATTAGAGTTCTGATAGGTACTATGTTCCACTTGTAGATCACCTGAAGCTGCAGTTATAGGCAGTGGTGAGCTGCCTGACATGGGTGCTGGGGACGGAATTCAGGTCCACGGCAAGAGCAGAAAGTTCTAACTGTGGCAGTCTCCTCTTCCCAATTTGTCCCTGCCCCCACTCCACAATGCAAAAATGCTCATGAAAATTGTAGGCATTATACACAACTCAGAATCCCCACATGGCAGAGCAAAGAACAAGAAGATAAGCCAGTAGCTCTCCTCTCTCCCTTACAACTAGTGAGATTTAAGTCTGACAAAGATGATAACTCGTAAGTTGTTTCTGGTGGTACCCGGGTCAAATTCAGGGTCTGGTGTGTGATTGACACGTGCTGTACGACTGACACGCACCCTCTGCCTGTGGCCTTTTATTTAACAAAAAGGGAGAACTGAATTCTATTTTAAGATTATGAATGGCAGTTAGCAATGACATGAAGTGATCTGAATAAGACTTTTTCTTATAAGCTGAAGCACTTTCTTCCTTCATAAAATATTGATCCATACCCAAGTCAATAAGACGATTAGATTTTCCAGACTACTGAACAAAGAAGTGGCCTCTCCAGTCTTTCTTCCTGTGAATTTTATCTCACTTTCTCTTGCCAGGCTTCTGCTATGGCTTGCTGCAGTGAGGGAAATGCTCTCGTTCAGAAAAGGGTGAAGGTCATCTTTTTAGAACTAGCAGGACCTCAGACATGAAGAATCCCAAGGACAAGCTGAGATTGTGTCCTTGGTGGTGCACGCCTTGCTCCAGCAGGAGGATCTCTGTGAGTTCAAGGCCAGCTCGGTCTATAGATCAAGCTCCAAGGCTACACAGAGAAACCGTGTCTTAAAAGACCAAAAAAGGAATCCCAGGGAGAACAGTTCCTTTAAAAAGTTCTTTTAAACAGGAGATGAGGTGAAAACCACTTTAGCTATGAACTTTAAGGTGACAATGTAGGAAAAAGCTTTTGACTGAAGAAGAGGAAGAGTATCGGAAAATTATAGTAGGAAAACTAGTTAGACGGGACTAAATGAATCCGTGTTCCCGGCTTTGACCATAGCCAGGCTGCTTTGAGCTCCCAGACCCTTTCCATTCCTCTCCTTCAGTTCTTGCACACGTTCCCTCCCTGGTCTAGAGCTGAGGGTTTGTAAGTTTTCCTGTGGACTCTAACTCTGCTTACACATTCCTTCAGAGAATTGTTCTGTTTAGATCACCACCAAGGGTTCAGCGGTGTGGCTTATAGCTGAGGGGACAAGTACTGGTTTCTTACCAGTGCCTGGAGTCTATGTTTAGTTTTCAGCTTGAGCAGGCTGACAACTGCAGTGGATAGTCCTCTCAGCGGACTTTAACTTGTGTGTTCTAAACACAACTTGGCCCTTTGAAGACATCCCAGGTAGGATCACCTGTGGAGACTTTCTAGCTGGCTTGGCCAGTGAACACTTAGGTTCATTATCCTTAGAAGCAGCTGGAAATGTGACACTCACTTTAGTTGCAGACAGCACAGGGCCATCATTCCATGACTTTCAGGGCCACGGGGCTGGTCTTGAGAGAGATGGCCGGGTACAGAGTAGAGTCTTCCTCCATGGAACTGCGGTCAGTCTCTGTTGTCAAGCTGCTTTAGCTCACTGAGTGAATTGTGCTAAATGTTTCTTTGGATTCCTTTTTCCTGTTTTATAAAAAAGATTTACTTCATGTAGAATGCTCTGCATGTATTCCTGTGTGTGTCAGATCACATTATAGAAGCTATAAGTCACTATATGGTTGCTGGGAATTGAACTGAGGACCTCTACATCCTGTAGAGGCAGCCAGTGCCTTTAACCACTGAGCCACCTTTCCACCACCAGGGCTCCATTGAGTCTTAGGACGCTTAAGTTAGTGGCTGCAGTCCTTTTATTACCCTGTCTGGGAAACCAGCCTGTGTAGAGAGATCTTTTCAGTGTCCTGCATTTCATTTTTCCTGAGGAAGATGCAATTCTGTCTTCTTGGCTCTGCTCTGGCAGAGAAGAAACCTTTGTAGTCATTCTGAGGTGTTGATTTTCCTGATTTTCCTGATTCTGAAATGATGTAGGATCATTTCTTTTTATCTCAGAACAATCCTGGAAGTTAGGAATTCTGTGAACTCTCTTGGTCTTCCTCCTAGTTTTGGTGACATCACCAGCTGGTTCCCTCTCAACTTGCTCCTCACTGTTAATCTGTATCTCAGTTTTATCACAGGAGAATGGCTTTTATTTTCCTTCTGATTTTGGGCTCAGGTGGACTTTCAAGACTCTTAACAATGTGCCTCACCCAAGCTAGCCCAGAGGCCCAGACTTTTGGCTAAATACTGCAGGTCTTTCATTGTATTTGATAGAGTCCCACTCCTCTGCAGAGGGGACAATCATTGAGTTCTGCAATCCCAGTGACACCCAGGAAAACATCCAGTTAGCTCAAACAGCACAGTTCAAAAATGGTGCCACCCAAGGCGTTGACAGAGCTGACTTTCATATTCAGTTTAAATGAAGACTCCGCTTTCTGATTTCTTAACATAGGCACATAGAGCCAATACACTCCCTTCTTAAGACAGCTTTCATTATATCCTAGAGACTTCAGTATGTTGTCTTTTCATTTTCATCAGAGGTTAGGTATGTTTTGCATTCCTTTATTTCTTCAATGACCTATTCACTATTCAATAGTATGTAACTCCTCCATTTAGTGCATTGTCTGCAGTTTCTCTTGTTTTATTTCATTGTGATCAGATAGAATACAATGGATTGTTTGTTTTGCTATATGTAAGACTTGCTTTGTATTCCAACACATAACTGATTTTAGAGAAAGTTCCATGGGCTGCTAAGAATATATATTTTGAAGTGTATTGATAGAATGGTCTGTAGATGTATGTTAAGTCCATTTGATCTGGGTTGTCACTTCAGATGGTTCTTTGGTTTTTGCAAGGATCACCTGTTGTGAGAGTGTGCTTTTTGAAGTAATTCACTATTCTTGTGCTGGAGTTAACCAGTGACTTTGTCTAGCTATATTTGTTTAATGAGGCCAGATGCTCCTGTGTTTGGTGCTTATGCTTAGAATTGCAATGTCCCAGGGCTGGAGAGATGGCTCAGTGGTTAAGAGCACTGACTGCTCTTCCAGAGGTCCTGAGTTCAATTCCCAGCAACCATGTGGTGACTCATAACCATCTGTAATAGGATCTGATACTTTCTTCTGGTGTCTGAAGACAGCGACAGTGTAGTGTACTCAAAAAAATAAGTAAATTAGTCATAAAAAAAAATTGCCGCTGGGCAGTGGTGGCACATGACTTTAATCCCTGCACTTGGGAGGCAGAGGCAGGCAGATATCTGAGTCCAAGGCCAGCCTGGTCTACAGAGTGAGTTCTAGGACAGCCAGGGCTACACAGAGAAACCCTGTCTCGAAAAACCAAAAAAACAAAACAAAAAACAAAAAAACAAAAAACAAAAGAATTTCAATGTCCCTTTGTGGATTGTTCCTTTGGTCAGTAGAGAGTAACCTCATCTCTTATTAGACATGACGTCTACTTTGTCAGGTATTAAAACATTAAAGCTTGCTTCCTTGTTCCATTCCTTTCACACCAAGATAGCATCTGCCTTTTATGGTGAGATATGCTTTTTGAAGGCAACAAATAGTTGTATCCTGATTTTTAATCCACTAGTCTGTGTCTTTTGATTGGGGAATTAAGATCATTAATAATTGTTTTTATTGAAAGGTGTGTATTAGCAAAAGTCCTGTCCTTTTGTTAGTTCTGTAGTATTTGTTGTTTGCCTTTTCTTTCTTGCTAATTCAAATGTTGCCAAATTTTTTGTGACCTCACATACTTGTCTTCCTGTTCAGTCTGAAGGACTTCTTCCAGTATCTTCTGTAGAGATGACTTGCTGGTCATGAGTTCCTTTATACTGTTCTTATTGTGGAAAGTTATCTTTCAATTAAGACAGATAGCTTTGCTGGGTATAGTAGTCTTGTTTGATGGTTGTCTTTCATTCCAAGCTCTCCTGGTAGTGTGTGGGAGACTTTTCCTGGAGAGGTGCAACACACACAAATCTATTCACTACAAAAGGGGAGCCCATTGGCAGACCAGAGTATTGATGACACCAAAGAATGACTTGGTAAGCCAATGGGTATAGATGAGTAGTTAGTTACAGGAACAGAGTATTCAATAGCTGATGCATTACTAAAAAGCTCAGCAGTATAGGTATGGACTCAACCCCAGAGCTCTCAGTATAAATTATAGACAGCTCAATAGGCCCAGGAATCTTTCTCCTGCTTGGTTAATCAGTCTCCTCCCTAATCACTGTTTACTCATAAAATGCTTGGTGGGGCCTTTAAGAAACATTCAACTTCCCTAGAGAGGGAATGTATAGTTTTTCTCTGGAGTTAATCTCCCTCCTGGGGGGAGTGATTTACTTTGGAGAAAACTGCTGTACAAAGCCTTGCCTTTAAAGTGTGTAAAGTGTGTCAAGAAATCTCATGGGTCTACCTTTATACCCAGTGTTGGTTGTACGGCCATTTTCTTCTCTGGGCTTAACCTGCTGCCATCTCAGACTTGGCCTCCAGTAGCCAAGACAAGACAATATAGTGCCCAGGGCTATGGGAAATGGTAATGGAGCTACTGACACTCCCTAGTAGATGGTGGCTGCCTGGGTCACAAGATCCTCACCTAGGTTATCAGTTATTACTTCTCAATGTAAGTGACCTTGGGAGATGCCAAAGCAGGGAGTGGAAAGGTACTAAAGCCAATCTGTGGTGCTGCTGCTGAGGTTGTCATCCATGATGGGGTGGGGCTATGTGCGCTTTAGCAGGTCGGCTGTATCCTAGCTACGGAAGCTGATTGCTCACACACACTCTGTATGGCAACCTAATAAATTCATCGGTACACCAAGATGGACCGTCAATCTGCCACAGGTGTACCTCCCGGGTGACAGAAGCTTGCTTGTCACTGTTCAGGGGCGTCTTTATCACGAGTTTCACATGCTTTCTTCCTCCCACGTACCCCACCTCCCTCCCATCCCCCCACCCCCCTCACCCCCCTCACAGTCTCTTTTTGAGTTGTCTTGGATTTCATCAAGTCATTCTTGGTGGAGGCCACTGCGGTAGGATTAGGAATTTAGGGGCGTTGTCGCCTGGTTTTATTTTTTTGTTTTTGTCACTTGTGGTTTTGCATTGGTTCTTGCATGTTCTTCCCCCACCCCCAATACATGATTTCTGTGTAGCCCTGCTGGTCCTGGATGGCTCAGTGGTTAAGAGCACTCACTGCTCTTCTGAAGTCCTGAGTTCAAATCTGAGGAACCACACGGTAGTTTACAACCATCTGTAATGGATCAGACACCCTCTTCTGGAGTGTCTGAAGACAGCTACAGTGTGTTTATAATAATAAATAAACCTTTTGGGGGGGGGGGAAAGATCAGAGGGGAAGAGAGTGTAACTGCATCTAGCCTGTTCGTTTGAACTGGCAGCCTGACTCTTCCACTTGGGTGCCTGGGTGGCCCTCTTTTGAGTCACCTGAGTTGCTCTGTCTCCCCTCCCCTTGGGCTGCTGTGCCTCTACAGATGCGGACAGACTTCTCCACCACTCTCTCTCCTACCCTGTCAGCCTGTGGGTCTCTGACATGCTTCCTTTCTGTGTCCCTGTGCTACAAGTGTGTGCTTTGTGCTGACTCTTGTGCCGCTTCAATCTGTCATCTCGCCCAGCCCACTTGCCTGTGGTGCGTGTTTGCTGTATGTGAAATGCACGCGCATACCTTAGAGGCCCCACACTAATGCTGAGTCACCCTTATGCACAGTCCGCTTGATCTGAACCCACGCCATCGGCTAGTCCTGCTAGCCAGCTTGCTGGCCCTTCTCAGGCCCCTGCACCTGTCTGTCTCCTGACTGCATGTGGCTGCCACCCTTGCCTGGAGCAAGCTCCAGTCCTCAGGCTTGCATGTCACCCCAGGCCCCTTGTTTTGCGTTTACTATCACATGTGGTTCAGAGATTTCAGGTTGTGACTGGGAGAGTGAATCTGCCCGCTGCTGAGACTCCGCCCATTCAGCTATCACATGAGCCCTGCCTTTTCCTTCCTTAGAGAGGGGCTTTCACACAGGGAGCCAGAGTGTAGGGCAGCCTACATTCTAGAACATGGTGTTGCTACTGCTACCTGTTCAGAGTTCTGCTGGTCCATTCCTGACTCTCTGGATCCCTCTTGGCTTCAATGTGAAGGCCTTTGTCCAATATGGGTCCCCCCCTTCCCTCCCCCCCCCTTCTGAGTCAGGTCCATCCCAGGGTTGCCCCCCCTCCCCACACAGTGGCAACCTACCCAGGTAGGTGGAAAGGCCGGATGGTGTTTTGTGGGGTCAAGTCGGAGCCCACGGTGCTGGGCTACAAGGGCAGATGGCGAGTCCTGGCTCTGGTAGCTGTGGTACCCACCACCACCCCCCTGCCCTGGAGGTTTGGCAGTGGAGGTAGAGCCAGCCTCCAGCCTCCAGCCTCTCTGCTCCATGGCTCAGAAGCCAGTGATCTGAGTTGCCTGGGAACAGGACAATAGATGCTGCCTACACCACAGTTGTCAGGCAGCATGGAACTCACCAGCCCTTAGAGAGGGCTGGGCGGTCTGTGTCGTAATGTCCCTACCTGGACGTTTCTAGGAATGAACAACAGGTGTTGCTGGTGGCTTATGGGTAGCTTGTGGGCAGATCTGGGCCTCATTCTGCACCATGACTGTGGTGTCACAGGGTTGCCCTTTCTCCGGGTCAGTAATTGGTGTTCCCTCTGTCCCATCATGTCTTCCCCCTCCCCCTCCAGACTCACCTCTTGTGGCTTAGGAATTGAGCAGAATAAAGTAAAGCCCCACGCCCCCACATTCCACCCCATGCACGCGCGGCTGTCACCTTCATCAGCCACAGACAGACTCTGGAACAGGGCTGTGGAAAACTCCAGAACCAAGGTTTTTATTATGGTCAGAAGGTTTGCTCAGCCTGCTGGGAAGAGGTACATTCCAGTTCTGAGGGAGGCCGGTGCCCTCCCTCCCCTCCCTCACCCCTCTCTAGAGTGGGCATTGTAAGGCATTTCATACATGGTGTTTTCTTTTCTTTTTTTTTTAATAAAAAAAACAAAACAAAACAAAAAACAAAACCAGGCCTGGAGTAAAAAGAAAGGCCCTGCAAGGAACTTTCCAGATCAAACTGAAGTGAGATGGGTTAGAAGAGGTGGGTCTGAGGAACAAGTTTCATTTCTAAGGTTGGCAGAAGCCACTGGGAGGACTACAAGGAAAGGGCGGGGCCGACAGGAGGCCAAACTCAGACAGGCACGCCCGTCTTCATCATTTTCCACTTTCATGTATCATAGAAATTTAAGCAAAATAGCTATGTTTTATATATATTTGTATATCATATATATAAATTAGGCAAATAAAGATGTCAGAGGTGCTGAGGAGAGGCACCCTGATGCCATCTCAGGACAAGGTGGGAGGCCGAGTGTCGGGAGCCTGGGTCACCAGCCCAGGCTAATGAAGGGTGTGCTCCTTATTGCTGATTTGGGGGCCTGATTCTTGGGCAGGAAGCACCTTCTTGGCCTCTTTGGGGCTGGGGTACTGTCCCAGCATGCCCACGGCCAGGCACCGGGCTGCCTTCCTACCTTCCTGCTCCCCTACAGGCTCTGTACGCGGCCAGCCAGGCTTCTGCTGTCTCTGCGGGTGTTGCGCTCCGGCTGCAGCATTCTGGACAGAAAGCCTGGCTGTGTTGAAAGTGCTCCCCGTTCAAAGGGGCCTGGCTTCCTCATGTCTTTAAAAAAGGGCTTCTTGCCAGGACAGTTATGTGGCAAGAACAAACACTTGGAAAGTGAGTCTTTTAAGTGATATGTTAAAAATATTTACTAAACCTCATCGTTGGAAAGTAATGGAGTTCTTTTTTTTTTCCCGTAAAAAAGTCAAAAGAGGCTCCCTAGCAGGTGTGTGTGTGGGGGGGGGGGGGGAATATTTCCTCCCTGGGTTAGGGTTAGTGACCTGGGCAGCCGATGGCCCAGCCAGCTGGCCTGAGTTGTGGTAACTGGGAACTAGGGTGCCCATGGGGCCCAAGTCAATGATAACGGGCACAGGTGACCCGGTGACCTGGGGGCTGGCAAGAACCCAAGTCAGCCCTTACCCCTTCTAAAGCGGTGTGTGTTTGCACGCGTGCACGCACGCGTGCGGGTTCTGTATTAATTGGGTGCATTAAAGAAAAGGCTGGCGGGCAGGCGGGCAGTGCAGGCGCCTGTATTTGCCGCAGGAGTGGCTCAGAAGATGTTGGGGCACATGTGCCAGTCCTTCCTCTCCTTGGCCTCCCAGTAGCCGCCCTTGTACATGCAGGCCATCTCCCCGGTCAGCGGGTCCAGCCTCTTCTCAAACCAGAGCGGCGCGTAGCCATCTGACTCCTTCTCTGCTAGGCAGGCACAGTGCAGGGCCGAGTGAGCTGCCTGCTGCCTGGGCCATGCCCCCGGTTAGCCGCCCCCTCAGATCTCCACCCCCACCCCCGGGCATAGACGACCCCTCCTCACCTTCCCCTCTATCCCGGGATCCCTTCCCCCCACCACACCATCACTCACAGGGCCCGGGTCCCCCACCCCGGTCCCCGCCTTGCCCCGCCCTGCTCTGCGCTCACCTTCCTCCCCACCGCAGCCCGCAGTGCATGACTCCATTCGCCGTCGCCGGGACAGGCGCTGCTTCTCCTCCAGCCGCTGCTTCTCGGTGTTGGCCTCGTCCCAGCGTCCCCTCTCCATCAGCCGCTGGTCCGGCCGCAGGCGGCTGTCGGTGGGTGCCACGCCGTCCTCCTGCTCGTTGAGGGTCAGGGCCAGCTCCGAGAAATAGTACATGTTCTCTGCGTTCTCCCTGCGGTGGCGACGTGGTGGCGTGAGCGACAGGGGGCGGGGGGGGGGTCCCTAACTGGCTCCTGATCAACCTTCAGGAACCCAGCCTCGGGAGCCCACCCTGGGTGGACAGCCCTCACCTGGGGCACTCTCACCCACCCGCAGCTGCTCCTCTAACCCAACTTCTCTGGGGATTTGTCCTTTCTGTCTATGTTGCAAGAAGTTTTCCCCTACGACTCTGGTTTGCTGAGGTCAGGCACTGCGTGTCTGCCTTGCCGGTATTGAAACACCCATGGTGGAGCTGCCTGTGTGTTTATTGGTCGGAGATAAAACTATGTCCTTCTTTCTGGTTTTCTGCTTGATCATGCACAATATTCCCTCCTACTGGCTGGAACTGGTTCTTCCCTTTGTTTTCAGACGACTGGAGATAGATGCTTAGCTCACTGTTTTTATTTCATGTTTTTCTGATGCGATCCGCATTTTGAAGCTGCATGTCAGTCACTCCAAGTATGACTTTAGCTGAATCCCAGCGCTGACCCAGGTCCAGTGATCATTCAAGACCCATTGGCTGGCTGGCTTTCATAGTATTTTCTCTTTGTACCGATTAGTTTGAAGCATATTTCATGAATGGATAACCACAGGTTTTGTTTTTTGTTTTCTTCTTCAGTCTTTTTTTCCTCCTCTAGTATAATTGCTCTGGAGTCAAACGATACCCCTGGCCCATTTGGAGTACTCTGAAATGCATCCAGTGGTGCAGCCTATGGACCAGTGTGGCATATGGCCCACATGGGTTTGCTGTGGCTGGGCGACAGTCTTCTATGGCTAACAAGCGATTTCTGCTGTGTAGACTTTTGTTTGTTTTGTTTTTCTGTTTTTTTTTGTTTGTTTGTTTGTTTGTTTTTCGAGACAGGGTTTCTCTGTGTAGCCCTGGCTGTCCTGGAACTCACTTTGTAGACCAGGCTGGCCTCGAACTCAGAAAACACGCCTGCCTCTGCCTCCCAGAGTGCTGGGATTAAAGGCATGTGCCACCACCTCCGAGCTGCTGTGCAGACTTGAAGCCCTCACTTCTGTTTCCTTCCCACAATTCAGAGCAGCATATCAAAATGTTCCATGTTGATTGACAGTGGCCCCTTTCTTTTTATATTTCTATCAGCCCATGCATGTTGAGGCTGTGCTGCTAGGATGCAAGGTCTGTTCAAATTGGAACCTCGCGTGCCTAGTGACCACTGCGGTCCTCACCATCCGTCCCCGTGCCCTGATCTGGGTCGTTATGTTTTGCTGTAGTTTGCTCTGTAACATCCTCCAGCTCTGGGGTGTGTGTGTAGTTGTTTGGTTAGTGTTTCTGTGGACAGACCCTTCCATCCTTTTATTCAAAACATTAAAAAGTTATTTTATGTGTATGGGTATTCTGCTTGCATGTATATGCATGCACAAGCATACACACACACACACACACACACACACACACACACCCATGATGATGATGATGATGATGATGATGATGATGATGATGATGATGATTTTGACACATGGTCTTTCTACAGAGCCCCAACTGTCCTGGAACTCACTAGGTAGACCAGGCTGGCCTTGAATTCACAAATATCCTCCTGCCTCTGCCTCCAGAGTGCTGGGATCAAAGGTGTGCACTACCGCACCTGGCCTGTATTAGGCTTTTGTAAACAGCCACTTTGCTGTGGCCCTGGGTGCGCTCTAGGCAAGAGCTTTGCCTCCTCGCTGTGTTCACTGCTCTGTGAGATGGTTTTTCCCAGTCTCCTGGTCTGCTGTGACATGCTAGTCATGGCTCTGATGCATTTTTCCATTGGATTATTTTTGCTATATTTGTTGAACAGAAGTTATTTGTATTAATTTTAAATTATTATTATTATTATTATCATTTTCTATTTTTCTTTTAAAAAGTGCATATCTGCATATGAGTCCCTGCATATGTGAGCAGATGCCCGAGGGAGCCCGAGGAACGCATCAGATCCCCTGGTGCTGTAACAGGTGACTCTGAGCTGCTGACAAAGGCCCTGGGAAGAGAATTCAGGCCATCTGCAAGGGCAGAAAGCACTCCGAGACACCTTTCTAGCTCCTAGTTTGGTTTTCTGGGGCAGCCTCTCATTCTGTAGCTCAGGTTGGCTTGACCTGCCCACCTCTGCCTCTAGGATGCTGGGATTACAGCTGTGAGCTACCATTCCTCCTCTTATTTTCATGATAAAATACTCTTACTTATTTTGGTTGCTAGGGATTCACTCGGACCTCATAAATGCTAATCACACTTTATCAGTGACCCGAGGTGCCCTGAGGTCCTTCCTGCTTCAGAACCCCTCTGTGCTCAAACCAAAGGTAAGCAGCACCCTGGCACCCAGCCCACTCCTCTCCTTCCCCCCACCCCCGTCCCCCACATCCCTGCTCCCTGCAGATCGGGATATAGCTCTTATAACTGTTCTAGTGTCTGCCTCCACACCGCCATGTTCCCTGCCCGGATGATAACGGACTAACCTTCTAGAACTGCAACCAAGCCCCCAGAGCAATGCTTCCTTCCATAAGCCATCCCTTCACAGAGACACATCATGGTGTCTCTTAACAGGAATAGAACAGACATTACTCTAGATCTCTAGTTAGCTAGGATCCTGGCGAGCTGATCAGGCTGGCCTTGAACTCAGAACTCCTCTGCCTCCTGAGTTGCTGGGATTAAGACTGTATAGTACAGCGCCGTCTTTGTTCTTAGTAGTAACCCTTTGCCAAGCACAGGTGCTGTGGGCATGCTCCCTCTGTTTGTGTGTCCTTCCTTTATGCTTTTTAACCTCCTTTTTTCCTCTTTTTTTGAGGCAGGGTCTTATATAGCTGAGGCTGGCCTCAAATTCACTGTATAGCAGCTGGCCATAAACTTACTATTGCCTTGTCTCTACTTCCTGTGTATCTTCCTGACAAGTATCTTTTAATGAGAAAAATATTTCTCAGTGAACAAAAGTACTCTGGTAGGCTTACTGTATCAGCATCCTGCCGTGTGTGTGTGTGTGTGTGTGTGTGTGTGTATGAAGATACATTTTAATAAGGGATAGAAAGTAGTTATCTGTAGTTTCACATTCAGAGTGTGAATTATTTCTTACCAGCCAGGAGATTTGATCTCACTGGGAGAAGCCATCTGAAGTTACTTCTCTTTTAATGCAAGGTGTGTATGTGTGTGTGTGTGTGTGTGTGTGTGTGTGTGTAGGGGGCACTGGTTGATCTTTTTCCTTGTGGGAGGGTCACTCTGCCACAGACCCTTTCAGTCCTCTCTTTCCACAGGATCTGCTGTGCCTCTGTCATGTTTTAGAGATTCATAAACCTCTGAGGGACACTCTAGGCACTAGACAGTCTCTAGGTCTCTAGGTACACTATTCCATTCTACTGCAATCTCTAGGTCCCAAGACTTAGGATAGGTCTTTTCTCTGGCTTTCACCGTATCCTAGGTTCCTTATTGTTTAAAACAAACTGAGGGGCTGGAACTGTAGTTCAATGGACAAGAGCCCTGGCTACTCTTCCAAAGGACCCGAGTTCAATCCCAGCACCCACATGGTGCTCGTGACCACATGTAACTCCCCAGTCCCGAGTAATAAGATACCACTTTCTGGCTTCTTAGGGTACCTGCTTGCAGATGGTGTATACATACATATGCAGGACACATCCATATATAAAATAAAAGAAAATATTTAAAATACCTTGAAACACTGCCTTCTTTTTTTCTGAGGCAAGGTTTGTAGCCCAGGCTGGCCCTGAACTGCTGATCCTCCTGCCTTCTGACCGTTTTGACTATAGCAAGTTGTAAATGAACATTTTTTTTTTTTTTTTATCTTTACCATTTACTCTATAGACTCTCTTGACTGGAGGTCTTTCTTCATCTCCGGACTTTTAATTTGGGAATTTGTCCTATCTCTAGTTCTTGAACAAGTGCTTGTGTATGCTGAACACACTGGAGCCCCGCCCCTGAGCCACGCCTCCATCGTCAGGGAGAGGCTTTCATTGTTAACCTAGTCTGCCTCCTTTCCGGTTTTTCTATAGCCCTGGCTGTCCTGGAACTCACTCTGTAGACCAGGCTGGCCTCAAACTCAGAAATCTGCCTGCCTCTGCCTCCCAAGTGCCAGGATTACAGGCGTGCGCCACCACTACTTGGCCACCATTCCATTTTTATTTGCTTCTTTCCTCCTGTGAGTCCAGGAAAACTTGTTGGTTTGGTAGGTACTGAGGGATGGCTGTATCCCCCCTCTTCCAGTTATTTGTAACGCACCTGGAAGACCGGGCTGACTTTAGGTTCTGGATATTGCTGAAGACAGCTGTTGGGGTGCAGGATTTCAACAAGTAATATTGTTCTAAGAACCTGGCTGCTTGGGACGACCAGGCACAGTGGAACATGACTGAAATCCCAGCTCTTGGGAAGTTGAGGTAGAGGATTGCAAATTTGAGGCTTGAGTGACAGAGCAAGTCCCAGGCCAACCTGACTTGACCTGAAGCAGGAAGAACTGGCTGCTGTAATAGACGTAGAAGGCCCTCTGCTGTTTTCTCCCCACGGTGTCTGTCTCCTTCTGGGAGCCTGAGCTAGAAGCTCTCCAGGGAGATACAGCTTCCACCCTTGCTGTGGGACTTATGCAGCTGAGGACCTGCTCAGGGAGTCTGGGGGTGAATTCTGCACACACTTTCAGCTCTGGGACTCACGAGGTGACCAAGGAGTAGGCCTTTCCACTTGTCTCCTTTGGCTTCTTGACACAGAGTCTCGCCATGCAGCACAGGCTGGCTCACTATGTAGCTCAGGCTATTCACTCACTATGCAGCTCAGGCTGTCTCACTATGTAGCTCAGGCTGGCCCCAAACTTGTAACCCTCCCAGCTCCAACTTCTGAGCGCTGGAGTCGCAGTGCCCCGGAGTTTGCACTTGTGTCGTAACTCCTTTCTTCCACGCCGCATCCCGAGGCCACATTTGCTCTGCTGAACCTTGCTGTGGACCCTCAACCGCAGTCATTTTTCCTTCATAGATTTTTCTCTTTTTTTCACTGTAAGTTTTTCAGTTTCCTGTGAGTCGTTGTCAAGTTCCATTTTATTTCTGTGGCATTGCAGGGAAGAACTCTAACCTGTTACTTTGTGCAGTGTCTGCACAGCGTTTGCCGCCATGACTGTCTTCACGCCCACAAGCTGTTGGGCGGCCACTGTCTGCCCTGCGATGGCAGCCCGCTGAGCCTGCTCTCTGCTAGACATGATTCTCGGAACCTTCATGCTTTCTGCTGCGTGGGGTAGCGGTGACCTTATGCCAGTCTCTTCCCTGCCCTCTTCTCTGCCCCTCTCTTGGCCCCTACTCCCCAAAGACAGCACCCCACCCTGACTCACGGCAGTGGGTATTTCCTCCACAGCAGCTTGGCTGGCAGCGTCTGGTACACGGTCTTCTGCTTCCCATCGGAGCTGGGGCTGCTATGCACAATCTTGGAGCACTCCATCTGCTCGTCCCAGGAACCCGACAGCACATAGTGGGCCTTGCCCTGGTTGTCACTCACCACTCCAGTCACCTGTAGATGTTGGCAGGACACATAAGCACACAGTCGGCTCTGGGCCCATGGGGTGGGGGTGGGGCTCCAGGCTGTGCCCCCCCCCTTACCTTCCGGGCTGCCTCTTTGGAGAAGTAGCTGTAGGGCACGAACTTCAGCTGGCACCGGTCCTTGGTCTTGTGGTTCACAATCTCAATGTCCCCTGACTAGTGAGAGCAGGTGGTGGTCAGTGGTCAGTCCCTGGGCCATAAGCCCCACCTCCCCAAGGACCCGCTGACCTGGTCAATCCAGAGCTTGCCCACGATGATGTTGTGCACCGTGGAGGTGCTCTTCCTCCACACATAGTGATTGCCACTGGCCTGGAATTCTAGGTGGATGGCACCTGGAGGCCAGACAGGTCAGAGGCCATGGGTCCCTCATGTGGGCTCTGGCCAGACCACCCACAGACCCAGGGTCAAGAATCAGAGGAACATCTGCAAAGCTTTGGAGGGATGGGGTACAGGCTAGGAGATTGTGGGCAGCGGGCCGTGAAGCCCCTCCTGGGGTTCACAGCTGGCTTTCAGATGGGCAAAGCCCTCGCTCTGAAGCCAAACATCCTCCCGTCAGGGAGCCCTGAGCCAACTCACCAAGTGGCATGATGGAGATATATTTCCCCCGGAACTTGCTGGCGATGGTGATTTCCTGCCAGAGGCTCCAGCCATGCTTAGAGAACACGTGGTGGGCGGCAGACGGGGGGTGGTGGCTCACCTGGGACCAGACCAGCTGGGTATGAGCATAGCGAGACAGACAGAGCCAGCCAGGATGTCCAGGATGCATGGCTCCACCCCTCGTGACCCTGACCTCGCCCAGCCCGCGGGGTGTGGGATGGGTGAGATGCGCCTGCCTGGCTCTTGGAAAACAGCGGAGTGGGAGAAGCAGAGTGCGTGTCCAAGAGCTGGAAGGGCTGCCTCACTGAGGGTTTCTGTGCCCACCACATTTAACCCTGACCACGTGTGGCAATCTGAAGAATGACCCCCTGGGGCCATGTGTTTGAATGCTCAAACTGTTTGGGAAGGATTAGGAGGCATGGCCTTGTCCAAGGAGGCTTTGAAGTTCAAAAGGCACGCGCCATTCCTAGTTAACTCTTTCTCTGCCCCCCAGTTGTGGATCAAGATGTGAGTTCCCGAGGCTCCCTGCCCTTACTCCACCATCAGAAACTCTGAAAATGCTAACCCATAACTGTATGACCAATTAAACCTCCTCTTCGAGGCATTTTATCACAGCCATATAGAATTAACTAAGATGCTACATGCCTGGCAGGTTGTAGTCCAGGCTAGCCCCAAATAGGTGAGGGACATACTGGTAGAACCATATTCTGGAAAGAATCTGACTTTGGAGTGGGAATTCTATCCGTGTCCTGCTATTGGCCCTCAGTACCACAGAACTTCCTTTTACAGCACAGAACACCTGTGACTGCTACCCTGGCCCCAGAATTCCTGTCTGTGGGACCTTTTCCTACCTAGAGTGGCAGTGCCATCAACTCTACATGACCCACCCCCTCCCCAGTTCCACAACTGCCAGGCTGTCTGGCCCCAGACTCTTTACTTTGCAGGGTGCCTCATGGCATAGCCTTGTTCTCAAATTCCCCTCAGGGATTTAGTGAGCCCAATATTGTCCCATGATTACTGCCTCTTTTCCATCTGCCCCTCTCCCTTCTGCCTAACCACATGTATTCTACTACCGTGCACTGCCAAGCCCTTCCACTGACCACTTGGCCCCAACAGCTAGAAGCACCTAACATCCTGTGCTCCACCGTCACCCCAAACAACAAGAGCTCTGTGTCTTCAAGTGCCCACTGTGTCTCAGCATCTGAACCACGCCAGGCACTGCTAGGGCATTCACCACTGGCTGAATGAGGAAACTCAGGGTTCAGGCCAAGGACTTTGAGATTCCCAAGCCCCACATATAAAGTGTCAGCGCATTTCCTGGTTCCTGTTTCACGCTCAGCCACTGTAACCTTGTGTTGGTTACTGCTGTTGCCTGACAAGTCCTTGCAGGGCCCTGGAGTGTCTCTAAGCGAACACCTGCTCAGGCAGCTTTCGGGGTTCCGGCCGATCACAGGGCTCTCAGAGCAGCCCTAGGCCCTGGGCCCTCTACTCGAAAGGTGCCCTGGTGCAGCATCAGGCTGCCATGTCACAGAGCTGACTTATCTTCATGGGGAAAGGATAGAGGGGACACTGACCAGGGATGTGTCCTTCCCAATATGCATGTCCCAGGACGCTGCCTGACCCCTAGCTCAGGATGGCCTATGTTCTAGCCTGCCTAGACTCGCTAGTGACCCCTGTAAACTCCCCTCTATTTTGGATCCACTAATCCCTGGGTGGGGGATTGGTCCTTCCCTTCCATCACCAGACCCGACTCCGTCTCACCTGGCTCTCCTCCCATGGCCCTCACTGTGTCTAGGAGACTAGGGGGCCCAGTGGCCCTGTCAGACATGAACTGAAGGTCCCGTCGAGGCCACAGGCTGTTTCCCATTCATCTTGCTCTGACCACGAGCCTGACAAGTACCATCTGTCAGGTGAAGAGCTGACCTTACCTGCTCACAGAGGGAACGCAGGCCCATGTCCTCCATACGGTCCAACTCGAAGGTCTCCCCCAGCATAGGGTTGAAGGGCTTGGCGATGCGGTGCACTGTGGTGGAGTAGGAGGACACGGAGAAGGCGGCTACCAGGCACATCTGCTCCACCGAGCTGGTGCAGTTCACCGCCTTGTCCAGCAGGTGGTGGTACTCCAGGTCCTCTGTAAGTCGCTGGAGCATGGACAGGGGCTCATTGAAGTTCACCTGTGGGTGTTGCAGGCCGGTGGTGGTCGGTGGTCGTCAGTGTGTCCCCACCTTTCTTAGATACCACGGGATAGCCTTTTGCTGGTGGCACTGCCACCGTGAGGTTCTGTGTCCAGCACCTCCTGCCTCCATTTCCCTCTCAGCACGCGTCCTTCATTGACATGCCACTTGGTGTCACCCTCATGATGTACTACTCTGTTCCCTTCTCTCTCGAGGATGCCAGCTCTGTGTAAGCCTGCCATGTGCCCAGAGCTGGACCATCAGGCTCAAAGCTAGAAACAGTGGGGTTAGGGGTTCACAGATGGGGGGGGGGGCGTAGCTACTCCTTGTTTGGAACCATGGACGACGTGTCCTGTAGAGGGCTCTGATGCTATGCAGGATGGGTGAGGATTGGCCCATTAGCTTCAGACAAGTCAAGGTTATGTTCCCTTGGAAGGTGAGTCTTCCTCGATAACATCTTCCTCTACTCTCCAGGTAGGTGTATGTGTGTGTGTGTGTGTGTGTGTATGTGTGTGTGATTCAGCTGGGCAGTGTGAACACACAGATCAGAGACATGAAAGGACTCAGGTGTCACACAGTGACACTGGCTAACCAGGGGGCCCCAAGCCCTTCCTTGATGAGGATTCTGCTGCGTCTTGGTGACAGAAGGATGGCCTTGGATGGCTGTATAACCTTGCTGAGTCTCCATTTGCCAGCGTGCACCAGGACAGCCCCTGGCAGGAAGGACTACCTGCCCCTAAAAACTACCACCTGTCTATCTCTGCCACCAACTATCTCTGACACCCCTATCTGCCATGTGAGGGACAAGTGGGGGCACCATGGGATCTTCTGGAACACCCCAGCTCTTAATGACACAGAATTCTGCTGTGGCTGCTTCCTTCACAGTCTGGAGGTCCCTGTTCTCTGAGGAATGGTCTAAGGAGCACAAAAGAATCAGTCACACACCCTCGGGTGCCACCCCCCTGGGGTCTCATGTGCACCACATCCCAGGAGCCCCAGTGAGTCCTGCACAGGGGTGCCTACCGGCATGGGGATCCGGGAGAGTTCTCGGCCAATACAGTTCTTCATGATGCTCCAGAGGTTAAGGCTATAGTTGGGTTTGTCAGGGATGCGGACTCGCCTCTTAACTTTGCATGAATCCTTGGGCATGAACGAGGCTCCATCTAACACCTGGTAGAGGAACAGGCGTGTGCGTCAGCAGACCCCGAGCCCCAAGCCCATGCACTTGCTAAGGACTCAGGTGTCACACAGTGACACTGGCTGACCCTCCAAGAACTGACAGTAAGTCATATACTGTTACACTGCTTGGTGAGAAAGGCGGAGGCCACCTTTGCCTGCTGCAGGGGACGCAGATCTGGGACCCAAAGGTGGCCCTATGCACACAGCGTTGATACCTCCCCACCGCTGAGGCTGAGGCTGAGGCGCCCGCCACCCTTAGCTCCCGTGGGCTCCCGCCTCACGTACATTATCTGCTGAGGTCCAGTCCACAGAGGTTGTCCCAGGTCCACCCTCAGGCTTTCTGCACAAAATAAAGGGGAGTCCAGTGATGGGCAAGTTCTGACAACTCTCTCTAACCCCGCCCACCCCGTATCCAGACAGCTGAGGCACAGGGGCATCTTATCCATGCCTGGTGTGGGACACGAGATGAGGGTGGAGAGGCCCAGTCCACCGTGGTCACTCTCAGCACGGAAGTCCCATCCATCGGAACTCGATGCTCAGCGAATTGTCCCCAGGACCAAGGAGAGGACAAGTGGAGAGCACTGTCTGGGAGGGCCTTGTAGAGCCCACGGGCTCATTTACCCCACAGATGAAGCGTGGCTTTATCTGCTTCCCACACTGGAGGTTCCGACATGCTGTAATGGGTCTGATGTACCCCCTCCTCCCCTCTCACTTGTGGATAGGCTGTCACAACCACGGCGGCACTGAGGCTGAGGGCTCAGGCTCTAGGAGCCTATGGATGGGCAGACAGGCAGCTCGGGCCTCAGGACGCACCAGTGATCATAGGAAGCACAGAACTCTGGTGGGAGAGGGGGCAGGACAACCCTGGTTGCAATCATAAGGATCAGCGTTGCTGGAGTGGATGGACATTCAGACGGCCAGGCTATGCTAGCCCTGGACTTAAAATGCGACTAAGATAGTATATATATATTTTTTAAAACAGGAACTCACTATGTAGCCCTGGCTGGCCTGGAACCCCCAACATACACCAGGCTGGCTTGACCTCAGAGAGATCTATCTGCCTTTTCCTCCTGACTACTGGCATTAAAGAGGTGTGCCACCACACCCAGATTTTTTTCTTTTTCTTTTTAAATTTAATATTCCTAGCAAATAGTTTCTGAGTTAAACGTACACTGCTGGCTAGACAGCCCTTTCCCCAGAAGACACTGGGGTAGGGAAATGGAGCAAGCTGGCCCACGGGGCCTGTTTCAGGTCAGGAAAGATTAGCTGGCACTTGGCACCAGACTGAGCCCCCCGAACACAGCTCCTCCACCCTGTCTGCGTCCCGTTTTCCTTCTGCACCTGTTTGTCAGAGAAGCCACATTGTGGGCCTTTCCTCTCGATTGGAGAGTCTGACACCCTCTCTGTCACTACTGCATGCTTACCTGTGACTCTAGAAACAGCCCCAGTGAACAGGCGTCTATGAAACAGGCTTGGCAATAGAAAGCGAGAGTGGGCATCTTATCTGTTATCAATTGCTGCTGCTGGAGGGAGCGACAGGAACCGCGCTCGTCTGAGCAGCCGGGTTTGCGGGCCGTTCCCTCCCCTTCCTTCTCCCTCCAGACTGGACAGGAACCAGCCTGGCTAACCTCCAGGAGCAAAGCTCTTATTTATATATAAGAAAGGAAAAAAAAAGAAACCCAAACCATAAGCAATACTATCTCGCCTGAGATGGAAAGGCTAACCCAAGCGTGCCGATGGTCAAAGGGCCAGGTGTAGCCAAGAACCAGACACCCTCCCAGGCGGCAGTGGCCATCTCTGCTCAGAGCATCCTACCTGTCTTCCTTGGCCTCGGTGATTACCGTGATGAAAGATGTAGTGTCTTCCATGGCGTCAAAGTACTCAGTATCTTCATCTTCTTCGCTGTTCTCTCCTTTGGAAGTCAAGAAGCTTCCTGGACACACAGAGGGGCTCAGTTTGCAGCCTCACAGAGCACCCAGCCTCCACAGATGGAGTCTCCTCTATCCTGCCAGCCTCTCCTGCCCCACTTCAGACACCTGAGCCTAGTCACCTGCGCTATGGTTGCCCTGACTTTGCTTTGTGAGGACAGGGCATCTTTTCAACCCATCATTGCTTGGACACTTCCTTCCAGAAGCCTCCTGATCTATTCCATGGTTGGTCAGCCTGCCAGTGGCCCAGCTTTCCTGCCCAAGGCACCGGGATGGCCCTTAGCCTTGTTAGGCAGGCAGCCACCTGACACCTGGCCAACCCTGCCCCAGAGGAAACAGTCCCAAAGTTTGGGACTCTGAACTTAGACATGGTGGGTTGGGGGTGCTGCCCATGAGTGACAGACATGGGACATACAGCCCTACAGAGGGAGTCTGTACTCCTCGGGACAAGGCTACATGAGGTCACTTTAAGGGACAGGTTATGGGGCCTGAGAGATACAGTAGAAAGAAAGTAGAGCCAGCTGGGGAGAAGCCCACCAGCCCTGCTCTCACACACACCCTCACTGAAGCTCTTGTTGGAGCCAGCTGGCCCGCCAGGGGTGTTGCAGAAGGCCCGTTCAAGACTGTTGTGCTGCTTGGCCAGCTGCTCAATGGTTTCCTCCAGGTGGACGCGCTGCTCCTGCTCATAATTCAGAGCCCGCTGCCATTTCCGGCTGTGAGTCTCGGCTAGTTCCAGGAAGTCCCTACAGGCCTGGGAAAGACCAGCGGCAATGTAAGCCTTAGCCTGGCCTGGTCGGCTTTTGGACCCAGCCTACAGCAGTGCCTTTCCCTATTGCTCGTCACAGCTAGGACCCCAGATGTCTGCTGGGTGCTAGGTCCCCAGTCATCCAAGGTAGGCTTAGTCTCACAGACCTGGATTTGGGTCAAGAAGGAGGGTAAGCCACACACTTCCCAGCTCAGAGGCTAACAAGTCTTGTTTGAGGAGAACTATGACAGCTGGGCATGGTGGTGCAGGCCTGTAACTCCATCCACACGGGAGGCTGAAACAGGATTGTAAGTTCAAGGCCAGTCTGGGCTATAGAGTGAGTTCAGGGCCAGGTCACTTAGTGAGACACTATATCAGAATAAAAAGCAGAAAGAGGGATGGGACCTCAGCTTAGTGAGAGAGGCCGTAGGTCTCATCTCCAGTGATATACACATAGAACAACAGGTGGGACTTTTCCACCAAGCCATTTTATCGTACCTATCACATACCTCTCTTCCTTTTTGGGGGCATGGGGGTGTAGGAGTGTGTTACTATGTAGCTGAGACTGGCCAGGAACTTGCTACATAGCCCAGGATGATCTAGAACTCACAATCATCTTGTCTCTGCCTCCAGTGTATATGGATGGCAGGTGTGAGCCACCATACTCTGAGAGGTGTGAACCACCACGCTGCGAGAGGTGTGAGCCACCACGCTGCGAGGGGTGTGAACCACCGAGCTGTGAGAGGTGTGAGCCACCACGCTGCGAGAGGTGTGAGCCACCACGCTGCGAGAGGTGTGAGCCACCACGCTGCGAGGGGTGTGAACCACCACGCTGCGAGAGGTGTGAACCACCACGCTGCGAGAGGTGTGAGCCACCATGCTCTGCCATAACACTTTTTGTTCAGGCTTCATTTCTTGTGCTGTGATAAAATGCCAAACAAAAAACAACCTAGGGAAAGGGAGCTTTATCTGGCTTACGACTCCAGGTTATGATTTATCAGAGCAGAGGAGTCAGAGTGGTGCGATCTATAAGAAGCTAGTCAGATGTCCACGGTCAAGAGCAGAAAGAAATAAATGCATGCTTGCTTGGCTCATCTCCATTTCTTTAACGCAGCTCAGGAATCCTTGCCTAGAGGATGGCACTGCCCACAGTGGGCTTGGATCTCCCCATATCAATGTAACTGAAGACAGTCCCCCACAGACATGCCCAAGGTCAACCTAATGTAGACATTGGGACTCTCTTCTTGGCTGATTCTAGGTTGTCAAGTTGACAAATTAACCATACTATTGCTTTTACGTTTGTTCAAATTAGTGACCTATCGTGACATCCAGATTCCATAGGTGGTTCCACTGCATTCTTATGCAGCGGGGTTAGGTCATCATGTCCCTGTCATTACAGGGAGAGGAAAGCTCTGGCCTCAGCTATCCCTGGAGGGAGCAGGGTTGGGTAGGGACCGCTGGACTTGACCAGCAGAAGGGGCGTAGCTCCTGTGTGCGCAGTGCTTTCAGATGCCCCTCCCTCCTCAGCACTGTGTCTCTCACCTTGTTGCACCAACCCACCAGACCACTGGGTGTCACGCATGCCGCATGCTATTCGTGGGATGTGGAACAATGCAGTACCATTTCAAAGGGCTGTCAGGAGGGACCTTGGTGACACGGACCACTGAAGGTCCATTCTCTAGATATGATCTTGTAAGACACCAGGTGCATCTACCCAGGCACCAGTTGCTCATGCCCTCAATCCCTGGGATCCTCTTTCCTCCAACTCAGCCTGGGGAAATCACCTAGCTCCTCTGAGGCCAGGTCTGCAGTTGCTGGCTTCCGTGCAGCTGCACGGCCCTGGGCTTCTTTCTGTACTAACCCTCCTCCCATGGGGTTCCTGAACAGCAGCGACTGTCATAGAATGCGTGCCGGCCCAGTGAATATCAGCTGGGGCTCAACCTCATGGATGTGGGTGAGCATCGGAGGTATCCCAGTGGCTCCTCCGGGCGGCAGGGATGGACCGATGACTAGCCCCCCTCCAAGGTGGGCAGACGCCCCGTAGCTCTGCGCCAGAAGCCATTCCTGCTTTCAGCTGTCACGAACCCTCCACAGGGACAGCCTGAGCTTTGGTGGCCTTACTGGCTTCCTGTTAGAGAACCGGTGTCTCCCGTTTGAGAGCTGGGTGCCTTGTCATCACAGGCACAGTTCAAGACGTCTCCCTTCCCCCATCATCTCCTTGCTAAGACCTACATTGGGAGGAGCAGGGTATGTCCTACATAAGAGGTAGAGGCTGACCTAGCGACACAGCATGAGTTACCCAAGGAGACCAGGAGAGAAGGATGGGAAATGGCAGGAAACTAGAGGGAGGACTGGAATCTGGCAAAGCCACTTAGCCCGTGTCCTCTCCGGGAGCCTGGACAACAGTGACCACAGAGCCTGCGCTCATGTGAACACTGACAACAGACAACGGAGCAGCTGGGGCAGTGGCTACCCCAGAAGGTACCTCTTGGCTCATTCTGTCCCAGTAACAAGAAGCAGCAAAGTGGAGGTAGAACGTTCTTCTGGGCAACCCAGGAACATTCCAGACTCTCCTAGGAGCCCCGTGAGGTGAGTGGGCAGAGATATCCACCCCATTAACACCAAGGTGATAGGACTGAGGTTCTGAGGCCATCACAGCACTGAGGTGACAGGGCCAGGTCTGGAACCCAAGTCCTTAAGCCGAAGTCATTCTGATGTCTACCCTGGCTACTGGTCTCATGGGACCCACATCCCCGTCAGTCATTCCCCGCAGCCTTAACTCTGGCCCCCATTGCTCTCGGTCCCTGCCCTGGTTGCTGGCTGTGGAGAGAGGCCCTGACACTGCTGGGCTGGCATCACAGAAGGTGGAGATGAGGGGGCAAACCTCAACAGAGTGTGCAGTGTTTGGGGAGAAGGCGCTCTCGATGGGCTGAGTCCTCACGTTCTTCCTTGCTTTCCCTCCACTGAGGCCCCTGGGGAAGTTACTGCCCAGGTCGATAAGCAGGTTAGGACTCAGAATCTGTCTCCTCGACAGGAGCCACCTCCCACCAGGAGGCCCTTACAAGGTCCTCTTGACTGGGATGAATGTGCTGAGTGCTGCTGTAGCTAAAGGATGCCCCCATCGTGGTCCAGGGTCTTCCTAGAGGGGGATCCCGGCAGCTCTGCAGGAGGCCTCTCGCCTCTGCCCTGGCTCCTCCCCACTCCCAGTCCTATCACTTCCTTCACCTCTCCAGGGCTCCAAGTCATGTCAATGAGCATCAACACAGGAGTTATTAGTTCTCTTTCTCATAACTCATGAGATTTAAAACAAGATCCATAAAGGAGACACACAGCAAACACCATCAAATGACAGGCCTAAGGTCATGGTAACAAATCCATAAACTAGCATCAGAGGCCGTGTGGTGTGGGCTTCCAGAAACAAAAGCAGAAAGCATCCTCCCCCACCCAGCCCGTGGGCTGCACTCCTCTCCAGTCCCCATGCGCCTCTCCACACAGCCAGCCTTTCTGCTCACCAGGAGCTGCTACCTGCATCTTCCCACAAGATCCTGACTTGGCAGGCCTAACTCTGCTCAGAGCTCGGTCATGCTCGTAAGCACTGAGGCAGCCATTTCTCTGGCATGCACACAAGCAGGGGGGAAACGGGCTCGTCCACAGTCAAAGGGAGGGAGGTGTGTGCAGCAATGGGTCCAGGTTCCTGTGCATGTCAACTGTGTCTTCCAGGGACAGAGCCAGCGCTGCTGCCTTAGGCTGCGAAGCTGGATCTTTGAATGTCTCGACACCACAGACCATGTGGGAGCCACTGGTCTTCATGGGTGGGAATGGAGCCTAGGGCGTGCTCACTGACAAGGATGTCAGGAGTAACCTTCAAGCGGCGATCCCAGCCCTGGCTGAGGGAGAGGGGCTGGCTCAACAGGGCAGCAGATTGCTTGCAGATACCCTGGTTATATGTGACCTCAGTCTACCCTGAAGTTACCACAGGACCCATGGGTGCAGAAAGACAGAGAGATGGGAAGTCAGACACCCCACAGACAGCTGTGCTTCATCTGAACCGTATGTGGGTAGAGCGGGCACATGCCTGTTCCAGAGCGTCACAGCTGACCCTGTCCCTCTCAGGATTGGGGGGCTCAAGGGTGGGACCCAGGCTGTTGTTCGGCTGGTTGTGGGGCTTCCTGCACAGATGGGCTGCCCTGCTTGCTTGTGAGCTTCCCTTCCAGCCCCAGCACCTACCTGGCTTCCGCCCCCAGCTCCCAGGGTCGTCTCGGCTGCCACCGGCCTTCTCCAGGCCTCATGCTGGCCACACCGTGGAGAGACAGGAGCCCGCCTGGCTCTGCTGCCCTGGAATGCTGAGCTGGGCAGTGCACACAGGGCTGTGCTCACTAAGCTGGATTAAGCTTGGGGCCCCGCAAGGGGGAGGGGTGGGGGAGCCAGGTGGGGGGCAGGGTAGGAAAAGCTTGGCTGACCCTGCCAAGGCGAGACATGGCCACATTTCCTGTGACGCTCTGCCACTACTATATCTATGGCCAGACGGTTCCTTCCTACCTGTCAGCAGGAGGTGACCCAAAGTCCCCAATCCACACCCATGTGCTTGTATCCTGAAACCTCGGAGGAAGGTAGATGGGCTCCATCTGGGAGCCAGAGACAGTGCCTGGGTCCCACATGGACACCGCCTTGCTTCTCATCCGGTTTAGTCCCTCAGCCTCTGAGAACTCAGCATCCTTGTGGGATGAAGGACCAGACTCTGGGATGAAGGACGGGATGCTGGGATGAAGGACGGGACTCTGGGATGAAGGACGGGACTCTGGGATGAAGGACCGGACGCTGGGATGAAGGACGGGACTCTGGGATGCCAGTACAGCCTATGACTCTGTTGTTGGGTCAACTGTCCCTCAGGATGGGGATCAGGCTTCAATTTCCGGGCACTGCTCCTTCCTCCAATTCCCCAGGGCTGCGAGAGGGTGATGGGGAACGTGGGTGTCCCTGAGAGGTGGAGATACACGCCAGGGCACCAGGTTCCTGTGGGGTAGGTGTGGGGCTTTTGGAATTGCCCCAAAGTAGAGTGAGTCTTCAAGATGGCAGGCCTCCCACCCGGGACTGGCTCCACCCGGGGCCCTGCCCACCTTCTGGGGACTCACTCTCCCTTCTTAGCCGGTGCCCGTGGGACACCCAGTTTCTGACCTGGAAACTCTGCTCGCTGAACCCGGAGGAAGGGCACGCTCTAATCGCTTTTGCTGTTCCTAATCCTAATCCTGCTGTGACCTCGCAGGTCCCCCTCACACAGCCAGGAGCAGCAGCCATGGGTTTCAGCCTGTCTGGCCCTCTGCTGGCCTGCGTGTGGCCCCGGCGGCGCAGCCTCTCAGGCTCATGGGAGGGTCTGTGGAGAACCCTGCTGGTGCTGCATGTCGATGTCCACTCTAAAGCTCAATCTCCCTCCTCCACGGAGTGAGGAAGGTACCGGAGGACTCCTGGCAGCTGGGGTGGATACACTGGGCTTGGAGGTGGCCAACTGTCCAGAGGGAGGGATAGTCTGTGAGGCTGCCTCTGCCTTCAGCCACCAGCCCGTACAATAAGATCCTACAACCCTGGACAAGGGGGTGGGTGGGGCACTGGAGAGAAGACCTGCTGTGCATCCAATGCACTTGGGCATCTCAGCTCCTGGGTAAAATTCTTCCCAAGATTCTGGGGTTGAAGCTGCCTGTCTACCACACTGACCCTCATGTGGCCCGGAGTTACTGGGGATAGCCTTCCTTTTAATGACCCGGGATTCAAGGTGGTAAACAGGAAGGAAATGGCAGAGACATAGTCTCCCAGAGCACCTCCACTTGGTCAGAGCCAGTAGACAAACTGGGACCAGGAGGATCCTGACTCCTAACCCCAGAGGAGTAAGAAGTTTCCTGGCCTATGCGCACAAGAAGCTCTAGCTGACCGCAACCCCACAGGCAAAGGGAGTTGTGCTGCCGCAGGCCCCTCTGCCTGAACCGGAGGTTACTAACTTGGAAGAGGACCCCCGAGGCTGTAAGCACGGAGGGTCAGAGTTCAGAGGCCATGTGGTGAAGCCACTATGTTGTTATCCCTGGTCCCCCCCTTCAGGTCCCTAGGGCAGTGAGGCCAGGCCACCCCGGCCTGGACATCACAGTCTGTGTAACACCCCGACTCTCGACCTTCCCCGTCACAGGTGGGCTCTCCTGGCTGTGACTCATGTTCAGTCTTGGGGAGGCAGCTCTGTGCTTCAATTAAAACTCCAAAATAGCCTTTCCATATTCAAAATAGTTCACCCCTTGCAGGCAGGAACGCGCACCATCTGGCTGCCGCTTTGCCAGCTGATTTCAGACAATTCTGGAATCTATTTTTAATCCACCTCCCCAGACCCTAAGTGAGCAAGCTGTCAGGAACAGAATGCTGGACAGCTAGCAAGGGCCTGTTCCTGGGTCCCAGAAGAACCAGGGCAATGCTGCATTTCATGGCCCATTGCCTGCTGGACTGGCCCAAGGAGGCCCATGTGCCCCAGGAGCCAAATGAGGCTTTGGGGGAGTCCCAGCCATCCCCAGGATCAAGTGGCTCCTGTGTCTCTCCTTTTCTCTGTGATTATCCCAAACTGAGATCTGCATGTTGTTGTTGGTTATTTCTATGATGCACTCAAAGGTGCAGAGTATATCTACACATCTCCCTGCATTAAATTGACTGCCCTAATGTCCCATCTTTGTATCTCTCCCCTCAACACCTCCTGTCTATCTGCCCTTGCAGCCTTCTCTAACTGGCTTGTCCTCCCAGGTCAACCCAATCAGCTGTCCTCACCCTGTGAACTCTCCCCGTCCTCCCTACCAGCTCTTCTGGAGGGGCCCAGGTTTGTCTTGTGAGATGCTTGCCTCCTTGGTAAACTTGGGGACCCCGAGTCCAGAGCGAGGGCCGCCCCCTGCTGTCTCTGCTGTGCGCTTGGATGATCCCCAGATTTCACAGAGCCTCTCCTCTAGCCAGCCCTGTTCACTTTTGTCTGCCCTGTTCTGGGGAAAGATTCTGGTGGCATCTCTCTGGCACTGGAGTGACGGCAGATGTCAGGCCCTAAGAGTCCTCATTTTCCTGGTTTGGGCCGGCATAGCCTTTCTTCCCACTCATGAGGCGTCTCAGCCAATCGGTCTTCAACTCAGAGTAGTTGGGCATTCTGGCTGGCATAGACCCCCCCCCCCCACCCGATGCATGAAATGTCCGCAGGTGCCTGTCCTTGCCTCAACCGCCAGCCCATTCTCTGAGCAGGAAGATTTGCTCAAATGTAAGTCAAATTATTTTGCCCAGTCTGAGAGGAAGATAGGCAAAAATGGCCGCTCCGAGCACCAGAATAATATGGATGACTCTGAGGACAGTAAAGCTGTGGTGAGACCTTCACAGGGCTATTGTGAGGGACAGAGTCTTGGGCAGAAAAGGGGGAACTGCTGCTGCCATCGAGCCAGCGGAGAGAAAGCTCCCCACTCCGTCAGCTTAGTCTTCAGACTTAGCTCAGGGGAGAGGAAGGAGCCTGGCAGAGTTCTTTCCCCAGCTTTGCCTGAGGCAGCGCCAAAGTGTGTGAGCTCGTAGCACGCTCAGATTCAGCCTTTACCTTAACGGAGCCAGCGCTGTGCTACACCATGCTACACCACTACACCGTGAGGTACGCCCTGGTTCCCAGGCTCGGAGCGTGGGGGCAACAGGGACATGTCTGTGTGCTGAGCTTGGCGAAGCACCTCTCCATGGTGCACAGGGGTTCAAGGCTTTCTTGCAACCCCCAGCTAATCTGCTGGTGCTGCTGTGTGCTTTCGCCCTAAGCGGCAGGCTAATTCACAGCTACCCAAGCAATCATTCAAGCAAGATTTGCTGGGTTGGCTTTTATCAGCTGAAAAATTACCCGCTGGGGAGTTGTGCCAGACACCGAGGGATTCATTCATTTGCTCCCACTTTCTATCACGATTCTCGCTTGGTCTCTCTCTCTCTTTTTCCCTCTTCCTCTTTCTCCCCCGCCCCCTTCCTCTGGTTTGCTGAAGTCCTTGGTGCTGGGCCCTATGCCAGGCACAGAGTTTACAGGATCAAGGGCAGCAAGGTCCTGCCATTTCAGGGGCTATGGGCCAAGTGCTGCAATCAACATTCTCTAAAACGCTGTGGGCTCGGGGATGGAGCAATGGCTCAGTGGTTAAGAGCACTGACTGCTCTTCCAGAGGTCCTGAGTTCAAATCCCATCAACCACATGATGACTCACAACCATCTGTTATGAGCTCTGCCGCCCCTCTTCTGGTGTGTCTTAAGACAGCGACAATGTGCTCACACACGTGAAATAAATAACTCTTTAAAACAAGTAAAACCCTGCTGTGGGCCCACAGCTGCTGTCTGATGCTGAGGAGGGGCTACAGGAAAGGAAGGTTGCGTGAGGGAGGTTTTCCTGCCTTCCCATTTCCAGCCAGTGGGGGGTATAGGCTGATTTCCTCTCATGAGGCAGCAGGTTGTAGCTGCTCTGAAATCAGAAAGACCTGGGCTCACCTCAGCACTATGTCCAGGGGCCTTTCTTGACAGAGCCTGTTCTGCAGCCACCACCCCTGCCCTCTGTTCCCACGGAACGGAGGTGGCCATGATTGGCACCCCAGAGTCATTCTCCTCTGAGGGATGGTTTGCTGGACCTGAATTGACTTCCGGAACTCTCTTTCCCCTGGCCCCTCAGACAGGACAGATGCTCCCTACCCAATCCCAACTTGAAGGTTCACCACTAGTCCATGTGTGACAGCGCATTGCTAGCAACTACTTCGAGATCCAGGGACAGGAAGGACCTGTCTGTTTCCTGCTGCCAACACAGGCCTGGGGCTCATTAAGGAAGGTCTTGGTTATGTGCTGATTGGGCAGGGCCTAACTATGCAACCAGATGACTACAGTGTCATAGCACCAGCAAAGGCACTGGAGTGTCATGTGGTGTCCAAACTCAGGAAGAAGCAGACTGAGAGGAGGGCAAGGATGCTGTCCTGCCCTTAGGAAACAAGAGCCTGCAGCACTAGCCACAGAGCCGGGGCTCCTGGGAACTGTGGAAGGGACCTCCCTCACCTGTCCCACTGGTAGCTTAAAATAAAAAAAGCGTATGATCTGACCCCCTTTCAGGGGTGGAAGTGGCAGGCTTGACCTGGGTAAAAAGCTATTGATTGCCCTTTGACCTAAGGGAGGTGTGTGTGTGTGTGTGTGGGGGGGGGTTCCTGGCAGGGCTTGGTCAGGCCAACTTGCTCTCATTTTTTTGTTCTATAAAAATACAGGCACAGTGAGAACTGATGTGGAAGACATGGACGCTTACAGGGCTGAGGTGGAGTAGGGTGGGGAGAATCTCCCCTATTTGAGGGGACGCTGCTAGGAGAGTTCCAGACACATGTGGGCTGCTGGAAGCTTCTGCCAGGTCCCAGTCAGGGTAGGAGGGAGTGAAGATGCAGCCAGACCTCCACATTTGAGGGACTGGGAAGGAGTGGTCTGTACCTTCTGCAAACAGCTGGGGACAAATTCCATCTCTGAGTCCCCCCAGACTTTCAGGAGGACCTGGGTAGGACTTCAGCCATAGTTATCAGAGGCCGTGTCGCAGCATAAAGATGATGTAGCAAAGGTTTTTAGGGCTGGGAATGTGGTGTAGTGGTAGGGTACATGCTGAACGTGGGCATGGCCCTGGTTCTGTTCCCAGTGACATACCAACATGCTAAGGACTCAGAGAGGTCCTACGAGGAGTGAGAGTCCCCTGGCCTCAGAGAAGCCAGGCAAGAGGACGCCCCAACTGTTGGCAGAACACATGTATGTACACAAACATGCACACACATGTGCACGTGCACACACACACACACACCCACACACACACACTAAACGTTTGTCCTGAGGTAGAGGATTACAGCTTAATGGAGGGTCACTTGCCTAGCATATGTGAGGCTCTAGGTTCTTCAACTCTATGACAAACAAACAAAGGAATAAAGTCAGAAGTTAATGGCTGAGCGGAGATGAGAGAAACAGAATGCTGGTTTGTGTGGAAAGGTGTTGGCTTTGGAAGGCGACTTGGAGCCACAGGGAGCAGAGCCCTGGCCTGTCGGGCACCCACCCACTCAGGGACCTGTCGCTGATAGGGCGCCCCTCCCCCTCCCCAGCCGCTGCTGGGAACGCTCACGTTGATCATAGCATTTGATGTGATGCGGAAGAGGGTGGCCCGCTCGTTCACAGCCTTCAGCTTCTCCCCACTCTCGGATGGGATCCTGAGGCTGTCCAGTTCGTTCAGGGAGCGCTGGAGGGCGGCGCCATGCTTGGCGATGAGGTCATTGCATGTGCTGAGGTCATCTAACTTCAGTGAGAGGGTCTTAAGAGTGTGGTGGAGATCACTCTTGTCAGCTGGGGCAGCAGGCTCTTCGTCGTCGTCCCCAGAATCATCTGAAGAGAGAAACAGAATGGCTGTGACCAACCGAGCCAGAGTCTCTGCTGTGTGGGCTGCAGAGGGCAGAACACCACGTCAGAGTGACCAGTGTCTTAGTCTCCCACAATGCTCCTGGCCAAGGCTGCTGCACCTCAGCCTGGTGAGCCTATGTCCTGCAGAGTCAATGGAGCGTAAGCGAAAGAGGGGCTCACTGGAACCATGGGGGCTGGGGAGAGGCCAGACTCCAGGTGGCTCCCTGCACAAAGGGTACTAGCTTCACTAGGTCACAACCTGAGGTCATGGTGGAGCTTGAGTAACTGAAAGAGCAGGCCTCCCAGGATAATCAATACTTCTCTGACCAACACTTCTGGCTAGCTCCATGCCCATCGATAGCCATGCCAACTGTCTCTTGCTCCCCCAAAACACTTGAGCACTCCTGTTTGGGGCCTCTCTTACCACCACCTGTATCCCCGACGCCAGGAATATATACACACTCCTCCAGGTGTCTGCACCCTTCCCCTCTGAGGCCCAGTCTAGCACCACTCCCTCTCCAAAGACTGCATGAGGATCCCCCATGCCACAATCAAGGCCACACTCTTGGCACCATACCCACACCACCCTGGACCGTCTTCCTGATAATCTCTACCTAGCCATCCCCCCCATGTAGAGCATGGCCCCTCATGAAAAGATGGTGTGAGGAGACACCAGGGTACCCTCTCCTTGGTGCCAGTCAGCTGGGGCTTCTGTGCAAGGGCCTGTTCCCTCTCACAATTCACACAGTAGCACAGGAGTCCTTGTTTCTTCCTGTCTTGCTAGCCTGACCTGTGTCCACAGGGTCCCCTGTGGGCAGCTGGCGGTCCCACTGCTGCTTTGGTGCTAGCATGGGATAGCCAAGAGGCTGACATGAATCTGTGATTTTTCCCAGTGCCTGTCTGCTAAAGTTTTCTGCAATGCCTTGGTTGGAAAGAATCAGCAAAGACTTTTCTTAGATGAAGGAAATCTGCAACCCAAGATATAAAATTAAAAGGAAGAAAAAAAGAATGTGAATTTTGAGAGAACAGATTTCTTCCCACAGTAGGCAAGGTATGTGTGGGTGGACATAACTTGGTCACTGTTCTGAGTGTGTCCTGAGCTCACAGCAGTGCCAGGCTGGGGGGCTGCATAGGACCTGAGCAGGGAGGAGCTGAGGGGAGCATCTTCCGCACACGGTGTCCCTGCCAGCTACAGAGGCCTTGGGCTAATGTCCAGTCCCATCTCCCACCAGCCAGAGCAACTGCCGCCCAGAATGACCCAGTCCAGGGAGGCCACAGGAGCTCTGGATATCTCTGGAAAGGCAGGCAGACAGCAGACCTTCCTCACTTCCTGCAAGAGAAAGCGTGAGAGTCCCCAGATGACAAGCTGCGGGCAGTCTCAGGCCTAGTGCTCGACGGGCAGAGCAGGGCTTGGCTCCAGCTCTGACTGACCACTGGCATGGCCTTTCCTCTGAATCGCTAGCAGCTGTGCACCTGGTCACTTGGTGTCAAGCCTCAGCTTCAGCTACAGGATACCATAACCCAGGGATGGGGGCCTGGGGACAGCAAAGGTCCTGGAACTGACGGGGTCACTCCGGACACACACTGGGTAGAATCTAACAGCCACCCCTCCATGTTTATTATGGTACCGTTCATGGGAACCAGGATATAGACCGGCCTCGATCCCACTTGAGACGTGAGACGAGACACACAGTGAGTTCTAGTGTTTGAAGGAAAGTGGACGGGGCTGGACAGGCTGGGCTCAGGTGAGCGGCCTATTTCATCTCGGGAGCAAATACGGATTTTTTTGTTTTGGTTTGTTTTGGTTTTGATTTTGTTTTTGTTTTTTGAGACAGGGTTTCTCTGTGTATTCCCCGGCTGTCCTGGAACTCACTCTGTAGACCAGGCTGGCCTCGAACTCAGAAATCCACCTGCCTCTGTCTCCCAAGTACTGGGATTAAAGAAGTGTACCACCACCACTCGGCCCTTTCTGTATATTTCAACTCATCTCTCAATTATCATAACTTTCTTATAATACAAGACAAATACTGTGTTAATACCATTATTACTTAGAAAATGTAAACGAGTTTGAATATGTTCAGGATGAACGTAATTTTTTTCACGTGTCTTGAACAGAGGTTGTTTCGAGTTTTAGATATGGAGTCAGTGGCTATGGAAGGTGAGCTCATTACACCTGCACGTAAATTACCTAATCCAGTAGTAGTCCTTAAGCAGGGAAAATTAATGGCATTACGTCAGCTTCTGGTTTCTGAGGGGTGTCCCTAGCAGATTTCCAGCAAGGTCGACGAGGACAGCCAAGGAGTGGCTGAGCGTGTGTGTGCACCCCGTCCCCACCCACAGGCTCATAGCTATGACAATGGCTGCCCGTCTTCCGTCTTCCATGGCACCCCTGATATGGGCCTCCATGCCGAGGCCAGGACCGAGCATTTAGATCATGATGTCACAGGGCTGTGGTCCTCAAGTGTATGTGTGCCCTGAGGATCCTAAAATTTTTACGATCCACATACGCTGTTCCCATATTCTACTTGAACTAAAACTCAGTGTCAAGGAGGACCTGCGAAGAACGATAAATATCCAGTCACTAAAGAAAAAGACTCAATGACTTATCAATGCAGCTCATGCTAAGCTCACGTGAAGCCTTCTAAAGACAGTACGTTCAATAGAAAATTTGCAACTATATTAATATAGGAAGATCATCAGCAGCTGAGACCTAGGGCCTATAATGGGCATGTTCCTTTGGGGGATCTGGGGTCACACAGCAGTTCTCCCAGGTGCTGGGGGGAGACTTCACCTGCTCAGAGGCTGAGATGTGCAGAGGGAAGGGGGCTAGGCTTGTGCACCAATGAGCAGCTCTGGGGCGGGGCTGCCTAGCCAGCCTGGGGTAGTCTAAAACAGAGAGGCAGTGTGTGAGAGAGAGAGAGTGTGTGTGTGTGTGTGTGTGTTGTTCCTGGTTCCTGTTTTATTCGGCTGCTTTTGCGTCTCTACCTGTTCAGGTCTAGGAAGAACTTACATGTCAGGTGACTCTCATCTGGTGGGGTTGTTACCACAAGAAGCCCGAAAGCAATCCTCCTCTATTTACCTTCTAGAAAACGCTAGCCCTTTGGAGAACCAGTGGGAACAGGAGATCTACTTGAGCATTTCTCAGTAAGTTAAAAACTTTGCTGCTCAGGACACGGGTGCGGGAGAGGGCCCGACCCTAGTCATATGTTTTACAATGAGCCAGTAGGTGGCTGGCAAGCCGTACCTGAGTCAGGCCCAGAGTCAAGCTGGGATGGATGTCACGCTCCCACATGTCACCTGAGAGACTGTGCAGAACCCTCCCAAGACATCCACAGTGGGCTTGAGCTGGGGAGCAGCTGCAAACTTTCTTAGTCACCTGATGAACCTCACTGCAGAGCTCAAATGGCTTGGGTTGCCTAACTCCCTGGGGGAGTGAGGAGAGGCCCTGGGAGAGCAAGGGGAGGCCCTGGTTCCTGGCTTTGGAGTCACCTCCTTTTCTGGGCTGCCTTTATTATCTGTGATGTGAAAACCATCTTGGTCTCTGTTCCGAACAACCTATAGTGCTTGCAGAGAGATGGATGGGCTCTGGTCCTTGGATGAGGGACAGCTTTCTAATAGTCGAGAAGACCACAGAGATAAACATGGCCCTGTTGCTGAGGTGACAGAGCGGGCAGAGCTGGGAACTCTCCTCTCCTGTACAGCCAAGGGGCCTGGGCTGCCTGGCATGGCTGCAGTCTCCAGAGCCCCCCTCACTGCCTTTCCTCCCATCTCCTCCCTCATAGTCGCTGTTGAGCAGAAACAGGCAGCACCTGGAAACAAGGGCATTCCTGCTGCACCCTGAGTTTCCAGGTCACACTCTAATGGAATGGCCCAAGCACAGCAGAGAGGGCAGTCTAGTCCCTGGTCAAAGCCAAAGAACAAGTCCGGCCAAGGCTGGGTTCATCCAGGCTCGCGCTTGCTTTGAGATGGGTACACGGAGGCCGAGAGAGAGGGCCTGGCTTATACCACGTGGCTAAGTGGCACTTACCAGTCTACATTAAACCCTTTTTGCCCAGGTGGCTAAGATATTTTCTGGGGGGTCTCGGAGGCTGGGACCCTGGGTGGGTCATCCTTATATCTAGTAGGTTCCTTGGGAAGCTAGTGGCGAAGGGTGACTCTCTGCTCTGTGTGTCTGTTGTCAGAGCCCCCAGGTGGTGAGCACTGGCCTCTGATCGCATGCTGTGCCCAGCTGCTGATGGCTGGGCCCACAGGGAGCACGATGGGGGCCCTCAGGTCTGCACTGGCAGAGCGCCAGGCAGAGATGCTAGACCTCACTTTCCCTCCCAGCAGAGGACTCCTGAGAGTGCAAACTGGAGAAATGCAGGGGTGACCAAGGAGACTGTCTTTTCCAGGCAGACGCTGGCAGTGAGGGGCCAGCCAGAGGAATACAAAGCACACACAGCACCCACTCTGCCTGTTGACCCTTGATGGGTCAACACACTGCAAAGCCCATGATGCCTCTCCCCACCTACCTCCTACCTGCCGCCACTGAGCCAGGCAGCCGCTCTGTCATATTTGGGGCTCCACCTGGCTCTCGGCACGACTGGTACTTCTGAGAAATGAATAGCTAATGATGACTTTGAACGCTTGATCTTCCTAACCCTACTTGCTAAGTGCTGGGATTACAAACATGAACTATGGCTCCTGGCTTCTGAGATGCTAGGGATGAAACTGAGGGCTCCGTGCATGTTAGACAAGCACAGCTGAGCAACATCTCCAGTCCTCCGCAAACTCATTTCTTTGGAGCAAGTGGGGAAACAGGCTGAGAGTGCATCGGCTAACACCTACCACAGTCTTCCTCTGTGGCTGCCCACGGGGTTGGACCTACTGGCCCAGGCAGGGATCTCTGGGTGAGTTAACTGATGGCTGAGACTCCTTTCTGGGCCCAGGTACCTCCTAGACCCTCTGGTCTCTTTGAAAAGGTAGACACAGATACCATCCTGGCTAGTAACTCTGTAAGAAAATGGCGGTCTGGTGTAGGGAGGAGCCTGGTGGTCCTGTGTCCACTTAGGAAGTATATATTCAGAGTATAAAATAACGCACAGCATATGCATTGATTATTTCCACCCTCATTACTCTCTCTCGCTGACTCCTTTTCTCCTTCCAAGCAGCCCTAACTCGAGTCATACACACGGGGATAAATAATAGCGTGAGCATCGAGTCCACAGATGAGAGAAAGACAAAAACAAAAACAAGATTTGACCGAATCTGGCTTATTTGTCTTAACACGATGATCCACAGGTCTATCCATGTTCCTGTAAATGACAATTTTGTTTGTAACCTGCGGATTCTGTGACGAGGCTGCAGTAAACTCAGATGTAAAGGTGAGGATCTCTTACCAACGTGCCTACTATCCTCACTCAGGGTCACACACACTCCATAAAATGACCTGGAGTTTTAGTACGTGTGCTGCAGAGGTGAGTTCCCATGGGGATGTAAATGCCTCCTCTGGGGAAGACTCATTCCCCTCTCCAACACTGCGTATTTGTACAGTGCTATCTGGTTTACTCCGCATCAGAGGTCAGCCCATGGAGAGTTCCTGTTCCCTGTGCTCCAGCTCCCCATGAAGGGCTCTCTGAGTCTCTTTAGAAGTCTGGCTGAGGAGGTCCCTCTGCATGCATCACCAGGGTGAGAGCCCTCTTTCCCAAGGATGCTCCTAAGGAGGACAGGTTGCTATGGCAACTGTGGTACCAGGTGAGCTATTTTTAGAAGCAGAGCTTTCTTTCATCTTTGGAAAATGGATATTGGTGGGGAATCCCTGTATGTATGGGGTGGGGTGGGGTGGAGGGTGGGGTGAGGTGGGGTGGGGGTGGGGTAGCTTTTTAAACTAAGAATGAGCAAAGCTGCAGGGCTGGTTCAGTCAGGAGGAAGGTGACATGTAAAGGTGTCCTGTCCCTGTCCCCAATCCCTCCCGCCATCACTGCTTGCATTTCAGTGGGATTCTTGCTCTGTCATCATCTGCCCAAGAGGTCCTTGGGGTCAAGTCGCAGGCAGACCAGTGGGGAGCCCAGCACAGGGACGAGACTGGCCAATGTCCCCAGAGCAGTGACAGGGAGGAAAGCAGTGAGAAGCCTAGAGAAGGAGAGCATGTGACAGGAGCCACCAGGGGCTCCAGGGAACTGGGCGGACCCTCAAGGGCATGGCCTGGCCCTCCTGAGCGGGACCTCCCAAGGGCATCCTGAGGGGTTTTAGTTCTGCAACGGGAACTAGCCCTGCAACAGCAACAGCAGCAATGAACGACCCAGATGATGCATCCCGCCCTCGAGAAGACAAGAGTCTGAGACTCTGAGAAGGCTGGGAAACACGACAGGATCTAATCTGATGGAAAATCAGATGAGGACAGATGATGACTCGATTGTGCAACCTTGGGAGACGGAAACACCAGCCAGGGCTCCAGTGTGCTCTCCTCCTTCCGGGCCTGGCCAGCCCATCCCGTCCCTTCTCCCACTTAGGACCCAGGAAAGTGTACTGAGGAGGGAAGTCATGTTCTCCAGGCTGAGGTGCAGTACTGTCTCGTCCCTTTCCTTGCCGGGGACCACGAATACCAGCGCTGCCAGGGAGTCTTCTAGCTAGGACATGCTCAAGGGAGCCCTGCATGGGGACCACCCAGCACACCCCCCTGGAGGGACAAGCCTATAATCCTAGCTGCTCAAGAGGCTGAGGCAGGAGGATTGAAAGTTCAAAGCTTGCCTGGCCAACTTAGTGAGACCCTGTCTCAAAACAAACGAACAAAAAAACCTCAGAGTCTGGGCCCTAAAACTCAATCCCCAGTACAAGAAAGACTCGGCAAAGAATAAAGCTTGTTTCCTTTTACCATGCACTGGCTGGGGGGCGGGGAGGGGAGCCAGCGTGCAGGGAAGCGGAGCCATAGGCACGGGAGCACTAGTCAGGCGGCCCTCAGAGACAGGGTGCCGTTCCTCAGCAAAAGGGTGTCACCTGGAGCAGCTCCACTGGCATCAGTATGACATCAGCTCCCGGCAGCTGCCGCTCCTCCGGATGTAAGGTATGGCGGCGTGGAGGCGGAGCCTAAAACAGTCACTTGCTCCACTTATGCCACCTGCTGCGATATCACACTCAACCTGGCACCCATACCCTCCCTCCTCCAGTCAGCGGAGGGCCCAATGGGGGGTTCAAGGAGCCATCCTGGAGAACAGCAGGTGTTCTCCTGGACCCAGCACTGGGGAAAGTTGGCCCTTTTGAGGATGTCTATGTCCCCTCTTCCTCCCAACCTGGTGAGTCTAGCCCCCAGGAGGTTGGAAAGACTGGGAGCTGGGGCAGGTGCAGCTGGAACAGACTGGGGCCAGATGTGCATAGGATGTGTCTGTGATGCTTCACGGTGTGGAGCCAGCAGAAGGGACGCTCTGCTTCTGACCCCAACCTCTGGGGATGGGCGCAGCAGAGCTGAGGAATCAAATTCTCCCCTTCCCCCGGCCCTGCTCTACTGGGCAAGGGACCTGCCTGCACCCAGCATCGGCACCGGCACCGGCACCGGCACCGGCACCGGCACCGGCACCGGCACCGGCACCAGCAGCAGCAGCAACACCAGCTTCCTCCCCAGGCACCGGCTTCTTAGGTTGGCTGGTTTGGAGAGAGTGAGTCTCCACCAGGCCTGACTCTTCTTTCCCATACTAGCTTCCGTGGAGGGCCTCTGTCTGATCTAGTCAGAATCTCCTGCCTCAGGGCCTGGCCTCATGCTCCAGGGTAGTTTGGTGACTTGGGGGGTGTGTAGGGACTTCATGCTGCGGCCTAGACAAGAGCTACTGAATCGGTTGCTGCCCGAGGTCCTGCCAGCTTTGACCTCCTGATGCTAGGTTCCAGCCTCAGACACCTGTTCCCATGCCCTGGGTGCCACCTCCCAGCTCTGCCACAGTGGCAGCCAAGGTGGAGGGATCCGCCAGGCATCCTGATCCCGGGGCTCCCCCTGCCCATGCTCTCCCCTTCCCTTTGGGAAGCCAAATAAAAAGGTGGGGGTCTCCCCCATTATCCTGACATCTAAGGCCAGCTTTCCCCTGATTTCCATGATGAAAGCTGGCCCTTGTCCACACTGTGTGGAGTCCGCTTTGGTTTATGTTTTTATCATGATGAGCTTGGCTCCATTTCTACAGCTTGGTTACCTGTGAGCAGTTGATCTGTATCCCACTCGTCTGTGGGCTATACCTTCCCCATAGCACCAGGGTGGGTTTTTTTTGGGGGGGGGCATGACAGGGGCCCACCTTCTTGTATTTACTAGCATAATGCAGAGGTGCCACCCCTGGGTAGACCCCGAGCATAGGTCCTTTGAGACTACTGATCTTTCCTTGGGCAGATCCTGGAGCAGGTCACTAGGCTGAGAGTTGGGGATCAGCTTTGACCTTTGCTTGTTTGTTTTGAGACAGGATCTATGAGGCCCTGGCTGGCATAGAACTTGCTATATTGACCAGGATAGCCTTCAACTCAAAGAGTTGTCTGTCTCTTGAGTGCTGGGATTAAACGTGTGCACCACCACTCACACCTCACAAGAATCTCGAGTGACCAATGCGTGCATAGGTGAGCATTTCACGTGATGTGCCGCTAATGCCCATCTCAGGGTCAAAGCAAGCACAGCTCAAACCTAAAGCACGAATCCAGCAAGCCACACAGAAGCACTGAGCCGGTCACCGGAAACTCCTAGCTTACATTTTCCTGGCCCAGACACTGCCCTGATGGCTTATCCTTGGAGAGCATCTGATACTGCTGTGCTCACACTAGAATGTTCCATGAGCAATACCTCCACGGATCAATAATGGAGGGCAAGTGGAGACAAAGAAAGGGATTGTGTCTCCAGGAGCCCCAGGGTCCTGAAAGGGCAGGGTTCTCAAGTGCCAGAGCTAGACATGCACGCAGGGCTGCACAGGCAGGCACCCCTGATAAATGAAGGGGTGACCCTATAGATGGTGGACTGGGAATGTGTCTCATTGGTGCCACCGCTACAGCAGGCCTGCTCGGTATGGGTAAGGTTAGGGTCTGGAGTTAGGGTCACCTATGCTTCTTGAACTAAGAGAGGAATCAGAAAAACAAGGCAACGTCTTCAGTCCTGTGACTCTCCCATGATCTGCCCTGCAGAGACCAGGCCTTGGTGGCTGTACCATGGTTCTGGGTGTGTCCTCACCCTTGGAGACAGGGGCCTCCAGGTTAAGCTTGTTGGAGGACTGGTCTGATGCAAGGCCGGAGAGGGAAAAGGTATCAGAGATGGGAAGATGGGGAGGGAGAAAGGGGAGGTGTCTGAGTGAGTGCACAGACTGAGAGGAAAGGCCCATGTCAGGGGTTGTCAACCCCACTTCTGGAGGCCCCCCGTTTCTCAGCAGATACTCCTCAAATCCTAAGCAATGGAAGGTCCCCAGTGCCTGGCTGAGATCTCCCATCACCTGCTCAGGAACCTCTCACATAGGCTGAAGAAACCCGAACAGGCCAGTGATGCACCTCCCATGTTGTGTTCTATGAGCACATCAAAACATGATCTAGAAAAATCTGAAACCCCATAGGCAGGCAGTTTTGTGTTACAGCCAGATGGCCAGAGGGCCAAATTTCCACCCAAGACCTACCTTGGATTTGCTCAATGGTGACCTTGATAAGGTCCCTTTAAATAGGTCACCTTATTGCTAGGACCTTTAAGTGCTAGGCCAGCCAGGATCGAATGGATTCAGTAGTGGAGAACTGTCTGTACAGCCCGGAGAGGGCTGTGCTGAGGATATTAAGGGCTGTTTGCGACCAGAGAGCCTTGGCGTCTGGGGGCTCTGCCCTGTGTAAGGCCCCTTTTCTTAGTGCAGGCCTTTCACTCAGAGACCTGGGCAGCAACAGCAACACACACTCACTGGCTACACAGAATCACGTTCACAACACCCATTAGGCACTTATAGGGCTACCACACTCTTGTGCCATGAGACACACTTCTGGGCCCCATTAATGTTAAAAATGCTGCTACCAGGACTTATGAGATGGCTCAGCAGACCGAGGTGCACACTAGCAAGCCTGAAGACCTGACCTGATCCCCAGAACCCACTGGGTGGAGAGAACCCATCCCTGCAATTGTCATTTGACTTTTGCATGTGTATGTTCCCATGTACATACACACACACACACACACACACACTTCTTTTTTTAAAAAAAGAATGCTGCTATGGTTTCAATTGATTTGAATTAGTCCTGAAAAGTCTCAAGTGGCAGCGTTGAGTCATGACAGAACCTTTAAACACTGGGATCAGGTCACAGGGGCCACTGATTTTGGAAGGGATTAATGTTCTCTTGATACCCTGGTTAGTGCTCAAGCATGCGTTATTATAAAAAAACAAGCCTGACCTGATCCTTCGAGCCTCACCATGTGACCTCGTCCAGACACCCTCGTGTGATGTCACTGACCAAGAGGTTCTCACAGAAACAATGGGGCATTGCTCCACCTTGGACTTTAAGGCATCAAAACTGTGGGATAAACTTTCTTGTTTATTTAAATGTGCCTAGCCTCAGACAGTTTGGCACAGTAACAGAAAACGGGCTGTTAAAAGTACTGGGACTCTGTGAGGCTGTGGTCATTTTGGGGTCTGCTTTCTTTCTGAGATTGGGCTACAGGGACTCTGAGAAGAATGTGTCTGGGAGGCAGAGCACACCTGCCAGGCAACACGGGAACAATACCCTTCTTCTGCTAAAACAAACCTAGAAATACACAGCCTATTAAAATACCCTTGGAAAATGAAGGTAAAAAGATATTCTAACCCTGAGAGAAGCTGAGGCAGTTGATCTTCCGACTGAAATAAAAAGACATCAAATGGAAATTCAGGCCCAGACAATAGGAATGAAGAAGGCTGGAAAAGACATAAGATATATTTAAAATACTGTATTGTTTCTACTTTTAAAATTCATTTGAAGATAACTGATTATATAACGCACAACAAGTGTCTTGTAGAGTTATGTTCCATGAAAGGAAACCAGGGCCGCAGCAACTGCAGCCACTGTGACTTGGAGTGGGACAGGGATGGGGGTGGGGGGTGGCACAGGGGTGGGGGTGGGGGGTGGGACAGGGGTGGGGGTGGGGGGAATCCACAGAAGCCCTGGAGCCTCAGGCCCAGCTGGGGGCCCTGTGGGATCTGCCTCTAACTGAAAATCAGAACCAAGGGGTAAATAGGCAGAGATTTACACTAAAGTAAAATGGTCTCAGCAGTTCAATTAAAATTCCGAGAGACTTAAGGGTTGGGTGCCAGGCCCAGCGGCAGAGCGCCCTAGAATGAGCAAAGACCCAAGCGCTATCTGCAGCACCGAGTGGGAGCAATCAGAGACTCTCAGGCCGTATATTTTTAGAGCATGATGCATTCTATGCCATTTATCGTGTAAATATAAAAGCACAGATAAAATATCCAGCCATATGCTTTCCCTGAGACACACTGGGATGTATAGAGACAGATGGGTTTAAGGCAAAGCATTGGGAAGAGACACAGGCGACCATGAATCCTGAGAAAGCACGAGTGCCTCATCAGCCTTAGAGAGCAGATTCTGGGCAGGCACAGAGGGATTTCATAAGGACCAAAGACTCGGCTCTGAGATGACACTGTGAGACCCACACAGGAAAAATACACCTTTTAGGTTAAGGGTTCTGTTGCAGTTAAGAAAGTTAAGTGTAAGTTCCTGTTTGTCCTGTGCTAAGGCCTTGCAAGGTAAGATTTCTATTTGTAATTAATACGTTCCTGCTTCTTAGAACACACAAAACGTGTTTTTCAACCTACACTTTGTGATCCACACTTTCATCCACATGATGTGATCCTTACCTTGTCCCTTCCTTTCGCTGTATCTTTCTAACAATGCATACCAGCCCCTGTGAACACCTTATCTCTCCTAGAAAAAGGACCTCAAGAGGCACACGGTCCGGGACTGCTCTCTCAAATCCTGACTTGTGATGAGGCAGTGGGCTGGCCAGTCCTCGGTGCACCCCAAATACAGCTTGCTCTAACTGGACAATCAAGGAATGAGGCCTTCCTCCTCAGGACCCCTGGGGTTGGCAAATGTGGACTCTTAAATGTTTGTGACTGAGTTGGAGAGAGTGAGGGGAAGAGCAGAGATCTTCAGTCACACAGGGCGCAGGGCTGGCTCACCCCAGCCAGTCACGAGGTATAGAGAAAAATGTGTGGGTGCAGAAGAGCCGGGTCTCTATGTCGTCGTCTTCTTCCCTGCCCATGTTCACAGACACAGAGATTCCTCCGCTTCCACTATAAATAATAAGTAAAATAAATCTAAAACAAAACCAACAGTGATCCATACTCAGCGTGGATGGAGCAAGAGGAGGAGCAGAAAGGAACACACTAGGGGCAGAATAACAATGAAAAAATTAATCTGAAAACTTAAAAGTTCTTTGAGATCAACGGAGCTGGCAACCCCCTGGCTGCATCAGTTAAAAAGTAAAGTCGGTGCAAACTACCAACGAGGGGAGAGGGGCGGAACATTGCTGTAGATCTGGCTGATATGAAGGGATATTGAAATATGAAAAATGGCTAGTTAGCCCAGCACCTTCATTAAACAGAAATCTACCCGAAGAAATGAACTGGAAACTATACTTTAAAATTCACATGGGCTCTTTTTTATTTTTAATTAATTAATTAATTAAATGGTTTTTTTGGATTTGGTTTTTTTGAGACAGGGTTTCTCTGTGTAGCCCTGGCTGTCCTGGAACTCACTCTGTAGACCAGGCTGGCCTCGAACTCAGAAATCCGCCTGCCTCTGCCTCCCAGAGTGCTGGGATCACAGGCGTGCACCATCACCGGTGGCTCTTTACAGAGCAATTGAACCTAAAATTAAAGCCTTTCCTTTAAGGAGACCCAGACCTACATTTTGCACTGAGTTCTTCCAAATGCAGATCGGAGCTGAAGGCAGTTCAGAAATACCCTGTGGGGCCAGCACCAAAGCAGCACCTGTGGGGCCAGCACCAAAGCAGCACCCGTGGGGCCGGCACCAAAGCAGCACCTGTGAGGCCGGCACCAAAGCAGCAGCATAAGCAGAAAGAGATCACGAGGAACAAAACCTGCAGCCTAAGAACAACTCTCGCTGATAGAAGTACAATATTTCAAAACAAAATATTAACAAATTAAGATTACACAAAAAGGGTAATTATCATGAACTGAAATTCATTGTACCTCAGGATATCTCAGGGACTGAAAGTTTTACACCCTAAATGAACAGGATTCATATTAACATTACACATGAGGACTGTAACAAACGATACTGGAAAATTATTGTCGAAACTTGACTCCCACTCAGGATAAAACCAGGACCTTGTAAAGAAGGAATATCCTCACTGATAGAAAGGCATCTACAGAAATTCTAGTTATCGCCAGACTTAATGATAGGAAGTAGAACCTGAAGACACGAAACACCGCGTGTCTGTGTTCCCCATCTCAGCACCACGCTGGGAGTCTCAGCCAGTGCCACAAGTCAAGGATACTCCACATACTCCATCATGCAGTGTCGGGAAGCCCTGGGGAAACACTGCAGAGTTAAGGTCAGCGCGTGGGAGAGGGGAAAGGGGAGGGGAAAGGGGAGGGAGGGAGGGAAGTTATTTCTCTAACACCAGCAGTGAGTATCAGGAAAATAACATTTAAATAATACTGCTTGTTACAGCAACAATACTAGCAGGTAGGAACAGAGTATGTTCAAGATAACCCCAAGCCAAGGGAACATTTATTTACCAGGTAAATAAACATTCACCATGTTCAGAGACTGGGTAGTCAGCGTTGTTACTCAGTAAGCCACCTCACGGGTTGGTATAGTTGTTTTAAAAACTCAGAAAATAAATATTGGTACGGATGTGTAAAAATGGGCACCCTCACACTAGTTGGAAATTAAAGGCCATGCACTTCAGAAAGCAGCTTAGTAAATACTGCATAACCTAGTAGTCTACAGACCCAAGGAAAAAGAAAAAAAAAATGGTACTCATTCGAAAACATTCATGTGAACACTCACAGCAGCATTTTGTTTTCTACAATGGTCCCAAACAAAACAATTTAAATGTAGTGCACCCACACGCGGGAATATTACTCGGCAATAAAAAGGAAGACAGAACCAGCTGAGCACAAGCGCCCAGTCGCTCTCTCCCGCATTCATTCCTGCCCTCGCTCATTAGACCATGGCTGCTGTGTGCCTCGCTACCTCACGCTCCTGCTGCTGGGCCTTCCCTGCTCTGACGGGCTGCACTTCAAACCGTGAGGCAGAACAAGTCCTTCCTCCCTTCAGTTGCCTTTGTCGGGGTGTTTTATCGTAGCAGTGAGACGTATCTAACATAGGCCATGATGCCCTCCATCGCGCACATGCGAGCTGCAAAGCATCCCACCCAGGAGGACGACATGTCCGACCAAAGTGCAGAGCTAGACAGCAGGGCAGCCGACAGTGCTGTCGCATCTCAGCCCCAGTGCCTTACCGCGCGGCTGGACTGGGCCTCACTCTGTCTGTCATACTGTGGGCTTTGCTTACATTACATCCCATGACATGGCGACCTCAGCCTCCAGTGGAGCATGCTGGGAGTGACCATTGACTCTCAAGGGCCGGGCTCAGAGCTACCCAGGGGACTGGGGTGGTCCTCTGCTCCTTCCGTGGGCACCAAAGGAAAGGTGAAGGCATTTATCTTTTATGGCAGTTTCTATTTTCCAGAGAGCAGGAAACTGTCACACAGTGAGAGAGAGAGAGAGAGAGAGAGAGAGAGAGAGAGAGAGAGAGAGAGAAGAAGAAGAAGAAGAAGAAGAAGAAGAAGAAGAAGAAGAAGAAGAAGAAGAAGAAGAAGAAGAAGAAGGAGGAGGAGGAGGAGGAGGAAGAGGAGGAGGAGGAGGAGGAGGAGGAGAAGGAGAAGAAGAAGGAGAAGAAGAAGAAGAGGAAGAAGAGGAAGGAGAGGAAGAAGAGGAAGAGGAAGAGGAGAAAGAGGGGGAGGGGGAAGAGACTGCTGCCACACCAGGTGCCAGCAACACTTCCGGCTCTGTATCTCACCAAGTCCCCATTCCCCCTCTTTCCCAGATCTGCAGCGATCATCTCTTGGGGACACTATGACTGGCTATAGCCTGTCTTGCCTCAGTGTTCCCACTCGTAAAGCGGGGTATAAATATGGCAGCGCCCTCGTGAGTGGGAGGTCTTGACTTACAAGGTATGTACTGTATTACTGCAGACAGCTGTAGTGCAAGGAGGAAGAGGATGCGATCCTCAGACAGGCTCAAACAGCAGGTTTGTGGGGGAAAAGGGAACCATTCGATAAACAGTGCTGGGTGGGCAGATATCATACCCTCTGCCAGAAAACAAAAGCGAGAAAACAAAACAAAACAAACAAACAAACAAACAAACAAACAAAAAAAACCAAAAAACCTGTCTGGCTGCAATGTGAAGGCCTAAAATATTTTATGAGGAAATGCCGGAAAGCATCTGGGATGTCCACGCAGAGACATGAAGTGCCATCCAGAAGGTCTGACACATCAGCTAGTAAACGAGGGTCACCATCAGAACTGGAAACACGGGCACAGACCCGACTCCTGCGGTCAGCTGATTTCCTGCACGGGTGTGAAGACAAGCAAAAAGAAGGGGAAACCCTTCAAGGCAATGTTTCTGGGGCAGAATTCATTAGAATAAAACTGGACACTGCACTCCCCACCTCACACAGAATACAGACTTAACTCAGGAGGAACCAGCATTCTGTCAGAACTCAGTCTCTAAAGTTCTTAGGAGGAGACAGAGGGGCCACTGAGTTCAGCTTAGACAATTAGACAAGGCAAATTCTTAGAACAACAAATGAAACAGAAGCAAAGATTTAAAATTCACGGAAAGGACTTGCATACTCAGTGTATGAATAACCATATAGCAATAAAAGGATAGCCCCGACCAAAAAGAATAGCAAAAGAGCTTGAGTGAAGACTTCTCCAAAGATAACCAAATCCAATAAATACAAGGAAAGGGTTCAACATACGAGCTTCTCGGAGAACGGAGAGAAGACAAGAGAGAGAACGGAGAGGAGCCCACAGAGCTGCTACGACATTCCAGTGGGTACAGCTTGGGAAAAGCAGCAGGAAATCACAAGCTCCAGCAAGGGTGCAGAGACTCCGCCCCCCCCACACACTGGCTGTGATTGTGTAAAATTGTGTAGTCACAGTTACTAATACTTCGGAGGCTCTGTGATCAGAACACAATCCAAGAATGGAGCCCTGGGGAAATCCTAAATGCGTTGAGCGGTGGTGGCACACACCTGTAATCCCAGCACTCTGGGAGGCAGAGGCAGGCGGATTTCTGAGTTCGAGGCCAGCCTGGTCTACAGAGTGAGTTCCAGGACAGCCAGGGCTACACAGAGAAACCCTGTGTCGAAAAAACCAAATAAAAAAAAAAAAAGAAAGAAAGAAAGAAAGAAGAGAAAAGAAAACCCTAAGTGCTTGTGAGAAAACAAGGAAACAAGTCTTGTGACCAAAGATTCTTCAAAACACAGAACTGTTCTCTTGTTCACGCTCATGTTCCTCCCAGGTGAGTGACAGGAAGGAGTGAGCTTACTCCAACCAGCAGTTAGTCATGAGTCTCCAGGGAAAACCATTTGTCACATGTGGCTTGTCCTTGTGATTTGAGCACCTTACCTATGTGATGCTTCTTAACACTCAGGAAGCTGAACTCAGGGATGAGGGAAGAGAGTGGGGCCTCAGAGAGGGCTGGGCGAGCACAGGGGCAGGAACCAGGAAAGGCTCGGCCTTCTGTCCAGCTCCTGCATCGGTTCTTAAAGAAGGGAGGAGCCAAGTGTAACGCCAGTTTCCTGGGAACTGGGACCTTCAGGTAAAAGAGCACGGGCAGATGCTGAAAGAACATTGACGACAGGCAACAATGACAAGAGGAAGATAAGGAGGATATTAATCACGACAAAGAGAGGGCTGGGTGAACAGACCCGGTGGTCAAACCTTAAGACTGATAAAGAGACAAGGTTTTTCCTGTGCAGGCAAAATCAAAAGTAAACCCAGTGCCACCTGTCGTGACGGGCCTCAGCCCGCTGACTGGAGCTTCCTTTATATGTGTACCCTCCATTGTCTGGAGACGACCCTGAAGCACAGGGTGAGGAACTGATGATTGAATAATGAATTCTCTCCACTTTTTGATGAGGACTTAGGAGAACCTATGGAAAAAAACTAACTTTACAGCCTCGGCACGTTGGGGCATGGCCAGAAAAAGTAATTCTTCTACCCATCCCTTTCCAGACTCATGAGCTGCACTTGGCATTTCCAGCACAACTGCGACAAAATAAACGTGTTTACCTAATTATGCACTTACCAATCAACCTCAGTTCTAGGAAGGCTGCATTAGACAGTGCTCGCACATTACCTCGAGAGGCAAAGGAGGAGCTACAGCTATTTGAATCCTGACTCAAAGAGCCATCGGAGTATCATGTGGATCCTTCAGTGCCTTTAAACTTAGCCATTTTCCCCACTAAAGTGTCTCCTTCGGGGATTGTAGCACAAGAGGGTAAACCTCTGGAATGGATTTGTTTACACCATAAGGGACATTAAAACGCTAACTGCCTAACTAACTCTTCTTGCTCAATTAGCAAATCAGGAGAGGACCCAGTGTCTTAGTCAGGGTTTCTATTCCTGCACAAACATCATGACCAAGAAACAAGTTGGGGAGGAAAGGGTTTCTTCAGCTTACACTTCCACGTTGCAGTTCATCACTAAAGGAAGTCAGGACTGGAACTCAAGCAGGTCAGGAAGCAGGAGCTGATGCAGAGGCCATGGAGGGATGTTTCTTACTGGCTTGCTCCCACTGGCTCGCTCAGCCTGCTCTCTTATAGAACCCAAGAGCACCAGCCCAAAGGTGGAACCACCCACAAGGGGCCCTCCCCACTTGATCAGTAATTGAGAAAAATGCCCCACAGCTGGATCTCATGGAGGCACTTCCCCAACTGAAACTCCTTTCTCTGTGATAACTCCAGCCTGTGTCAAGTTGACACACCAAACTAGCCAGTACACCCAGTGTCAACCACTAATATGGGTTTGATCCTTGCTGTACTATTATCTGACCCTTAACTAACATCAGTTTTAAAGTGCATTATAGAGCTCTATGGATTGCCAAGTTTCACTTATAGATTACTACGGAAGGATAGGAAACAATTATCCAGCTGGTAAGCTATGGGATTTTCTCATAGGAACTGACTGTGATTACAGAAGATGTGCAGCCCTCGCTCATTCCACAGGCAGACGCTTGTTTTATTAATGGCTCATGTAATGGTGGGGGGGCATCCATGGTCCAGATAGTCACCAGTCTATCAATACTTCTTTTTCTTCTGCCCAACAGGAGGAACTGGCTGTTGTGATTCATCTGTTATGGTTAACTTACAAACCCTTAAATATCGTTTCAGATTCTACCTCTGTTGTAGGGTTATTTCCAGCAATAGACTCATACTCACGCACATTCTAACCCTGGACTAATTGTAGAAGGAAACAAGCGAGCTGAGAGCCATCAACCTGTCCTATCTTTATTTTTTTGTTTGTTTTGTTTTTTTTGTTTTGTTTTTTTGGTTTTTTGGATTTGGTTTTTTCGAGACAGGGTTTCTCTGTGTAGCCCTGGCTGTCCTGGAACTCACTCTGTAGACCAGGCTGGCCTCAAGCTCAGAAATCCACCTGCCTCTCTGCCTCCAAGAGTACTGGGATTACAGGTGTGCGCCGCCACCGCCCGGCTAACCTGTCCTATTTTTACTTTTCCAGAAGAAAGCCGGGAAGGGGTTATGCTTCTGTTATCACATCTGTCATTGCGAGTGGATCCTCCGAAACATCATGGATTCCTTTCTGACTCCTCCAGCCCAGGGCCATCAAGGACAATGGTGGAGGGCAGGGGACAGTGCAAGTCACCAGAAAGGTGGCAAACCTATAGCTAAAGAGCAAAGGGAGATCTCTACATATCACCAGAGTCAAGTCTGCCCACCTGGGGACAGGCCAAGGCCCTCTGCACCAAGCAAGGAGTTCATCTGCTAATGACTCTGGATTAATGCCTGGACCCCGGGTTCTGAGAGACTCATTCATTCACTTGGAGAAGGGGTTTTAAGTTTTCCTTGGGATTTAAGTCACTTCTATTTTACAATAGGACATTTGTATTGGAAGGCAAACATGGGCTTATGTTCTATCAGGCACCAGAACTACTACTTATATGGGTCTCTTTTCAACCTGTTCTCTAGATTTTTTTTTTGATCAATAGAATAATGTAACCAATAGTATTCAACATAGTTTAGATCTTGATGGCAGGGCAGGCACACAATGCTTTCACTGTCCTACTAGTATAGTTTGCTTGCTTATTACTCATACACCAAATGACAATTAGTTTACCTACAACCTCTCAGATCAAACACTCTGGATATCCTGATATTAAAATGTAAAAAAAGGGAGATGTCTGAAGACAGTCCAAAAATGGAGTTGTGTGAGAATTCTGAGTGCTTGTGAGAAAACTCCATGAAAATAAGTCTTGTGACCCCAAATTCTCCAAAACTCAGAATTGTTCTTAGAATTCATCTTCATGCTCCCCCTAGGTATAATGGGTAGGAGTTTACTTCAGCTGTTGTGATTCGTGTGCCTGGTTTCTGGTTGAGCTAAGGTTGGAAACTCCGGTGACCCTGAGGAACAGTAGGCAGTTTGCCACACTCCTGGACACTAGGCTCCTGATACAAGGTTGAAGCCCTCCATAATTTTGTGGCCATCAGTCATGCAAGGGCAACACCCGAGGTCCCTCCAAAGGTAGAGGAAGTGACCACAAGTCACGTAGCCTCAAGACGGATCTCCATTTTTTTTTGTTTGATTTTGTTTTTCATTGTTTTGGTTTTTTTTTTTTTTTTTTTTTTTTTGAGACAGGGTTTCTCTGTATAGCCCTGGCTGTCCTAGAACTCGCTCTGTAGACCAGGCTGGCCTCGAACTCAGAAATCTGCCTGCCTTTGCCTCCCAAGTGCAGGGATTAAAAGCGTGCACCACCACTGCCCAGCTCAGATTTCCATTTTAATGAGGTACCTAAATGCCTTCCCAGACACAAAAGATATTTAACCTCAGGCCCACCCTGAGAAAGTGGGATATGGTTTTACTCATTTCCACACTCTGCTGCTACAATAAATGCTTTAAAACCATGGACTGCCTCTTTTCATCGGGATCTGCTGTGGGGAGCAACGGAACAGGCCTTCGCCTAAAGAGCTGCTGTCTAGTCTCCCACAGAAGGCCTCTCAGCGCTCCCAGCCATGGCCTCCGCCAAGCCAAGCCTCTGGCCAAGCAAGCCAAGGACTCTCTCTTCCTCCGGGGACCCAGCCAAAGCTCTCCCCTCTTTTTCCCTCCTGCCCCGGCTAGATCCAGCCTGTGGGGCACCCACGCTGTTCTCAGCTATTCTATGGCGCCTGGGCGTCCCAGAGCATGAGAACCAGACAGCCCTGGTGGGGACCCCAAAGCCAGCTCCTGGGACCTCAGACTACACTCCCCCACCCCCAGGGAGGTGCCCAGTGGCCTCATATAGCCCGATACCTGAGCTGGTGTGGGGTAAGCACATGTAAAACTCCTACGTCCTGCCTCCACCAGTAGCCTGAGCCCTGTGGCGGAGTGGACATGGGACACCCATAACCCAACATGCCTCTATAGAAAAGCATGTTTTGCTGGGCAGTGGTGGCGCACGCCTGCAATCCCAGCACTCTGGGAGGCAGAGGCAGGTTGATTTCTGAGTTCGAGGCCAGTCTGGTCTACAGGACAGCCAGGGCTACACAGAGAAACCCTGTCTCAAAAGAAAAAAAAAAAATAGAAGAAGGAAAAGCAAGTTTTTGCACCTTGTCCGTGTGACTGAACACCTTCCTCGTGTGACTTTTCTTAACCCTCAGAGTGTGAAGTGCCTGATGCTCTGAGTACAGCTGACTGCTGCATGAGACTTCATGAGACTCATCTCGCAGCGCCATTCCCCCAGGTTCACACCGCTATTAGTGCAGTAAACAATTCATTAGTTAAACAAACCATTAGCCAGCAACAGAGTCACATGGCCCAGAGATCCCATGACTCAAGTGTCTACCCAAGAAAAATAGAAAGGTATCTCCACTTCAAACCTTTGTGTTCACAGCCATCAGTTGATAAGCACAAGGTTGTATATCCACCCAGCGGCAATCACAGGACAGTAACGAGAAATGTAGTCTCGGGACATGCTGCACACAGAGGAACCTGAAGGACATCACCCTGAGTGTAACAAGCCGGGCAGCAATGACCCCGCTCGGAGCAGCGGTTCTCAGCTTTCCCAAGGCTTTGGTCCTCGTGCTGCGGTGTGGACATCCGATGTGGATTATTTCATTGTTACTGCATAACTGTGATTTTGCTGTTATGAATTGTAATGTAAATATCTGATATGTAGGATATCTGACATGCGACAGAGAGTGGCGACCACTGTGTATCTTGCTTTTCTCAGGAGAAGCAGCGACAGTTTACAGTTGGACTGGGAGGATGGCTGTGTCATCCAGCAAATGTTTATAAAAACATGGAATCACAGGCTTTAAATAAGGGAATCCCTACCAAGTATGATTATAACTCAACAACACTATTAAGCAGCTAATCAAAATACTTATCAATAAGCACAGATGGTGAGCGTACAGATGATGACAATTCAACCATTTCAACTTTTCTCAGTGTTTGAAGATTTTCACGGTAAATATTTAGGGGGAAATGCAAGTGAGAGGCTAGTAGTTCTCACAGAAGGCCTATTTCCCGACAGTAATAACCACAGCAATGCAGTTCAGGCTACCAGGAGACAAACTCAGCACGTGATAAAGTATACGTGACAGAGCTCCACAAAGAGAGTAACTCTAAATAATGTAAAAACAAATAAGTAACCATACATAATGTAAAACCACAAACTGACAAGGAGCAGGTACGTGCTCATCATATGGCGAAGCTCACGCCTCCAGAAGGACAGGCTCTGACGGAAAGCAAGGTCACGTGAGGAGCCGTGTCTCACAGCAAGCTGGAGGAAGCTGCCATTCTAATGGCAGGGGAACACCAACTAATACCAACAGGAGACAGCATGTCAGGAGACTAAGGATGGTTTTGACATCTCCACGTGCCGGAGTGGACCGTGAGCGGTGGCGCAGGCAGGGGAAGGCACTGCAGACACTCTGGAAGCTCGCTAGCTCTGTGAACAACAGTCCCCTTCCTGAATGTGCCCAGGACAAGCTTCCGTATGTGAGTGGCCCTGGAGGTGTGCGGACTCAGAGGACTGTGCTCACTAGGGTCAGGGCTGCCAGTGATGCGAGTGTTCTGGCTGGCGTGTTCTCGTGTAGCAGCGACTGTTTACTTTGAAGAGTGTTTTAAAAGAGAAGACGGAAGGCTGCGATTGTGGCTCCACTGGCAAACCGCTGCATGCACGGATCGCTGTGCTTGTCCCTTAGTACTGCATAAAAATCAAAGCAAACACAACAAAACACAGGTGTGGAGACACACGCCTGCAACCCCAGCACTCAGAAAGTGGAGGCAGGGGGTCAGAAGTTCCAGGCTATCCTTGGCTATATAGGAAGTTTGAGGTCAGCCTGGGGTATCCATGAGATCCTGTCTCCAAAAACTAAAAATAAAAAGAGAAGGGACAAGCAGAAAAAAGCAGCTGTTTCAGTAGAGTTCCTGTTTAGCTTGAGGCTGAATTCTGCCTTCCATCCCAGCACTCAGTAAAGGAAACAACAAGGAGAACTACTAACATAGAAGACGGGTAGGCGGAGGTGCGGGGGCAGTGGTGAGGGAGGCAGGATGTGGGAGGCAGGAGGTAGTGGGTGAGGGGTGGGGGATGGGAGATAAGAGAGAAGGGGGTAGGAGTAAGAGAGTAGGGAGAAAGGAGGTGGGGGTGAGGGGAGTGGGGCAGTGAAGGGACCAGGGGGTGGGGGCGAGGGGGGTAGGGGTGAGGGGGCAGGAGACGGGACAGGGGAGTCACGTGAAGGGTGACAGGTGGTAAAGTTAATACAGTGATATGTTAGTGGCGGACTACAACATACAGATGGTGAGCGTGCAGAGGCTGAGAGCACAAGACCTTCGACTTTCGTCTTTGAGGGTGTCCATGATAAATATTTGGGGAGAAATGCAGATAAGGACAGAGTGATCCTCCTGGGATGTGTCTTCCCTGACTACAATCACTGCAGCCACTCGGTCAGAGTTCCAGGAGACAAAAGCACGACCTGACAAAGGGGCCATAGTTCCACAGGACACTAATGGATGGAAGTAAAGACGGAGCCAAGGCAAAGCTTTCAGCCCTATTAGACATGAAGCTATCACTATTCAGTAATGAGCCACCGCTTCCAAGTCTTTAAAAATGCATTCTATTGCCGGGCGGTGGTGGCGCACGCCTTTAATCCCAGTACTTGGGAGGCAGAGGCAGGCGGATTTCTGAGTTCGAGGCCAGCCTGGTCTACAGAGTGAGTTCCAAGACAGGGCTATACAGAGAAACCCTGTCTCAATAAAACCAATAAAACAAAAAAACAAAAACAAACAAACAAACAAACAAAAATTCATTCTATTTACCCATTTGTGTTTGTGTCTGTGGGCATATGTGTGCCAGTTACCAATGACTTGCAGGAGTCATTTCTCTCTGGGGACTGAACTCAGATCATCGGATTTGGCAGCAAGCACCCTTAGCCACGGAACCATCTTGCCATCCCACCAATTCTTGATAGGAGTTTAAAGTGCTATTTAACCCTGTGGAGGATTCACGGAATGCCTAGCAGCAGGGTGCAAATCCCTTTAATTATGGGAGTGATTTGCAAACTCTGTCTCTGTAGCTTAGCTCCCACATCTGCAAGACCTCAAACCAGCTGGGGTCATGGACAGAGAGCACCTAGAGATTGGCCAAAGCTGAGTCCATGTGGTGGTGCAATCCTATCACCTGGGAGGCAGAGGCAGGAGGATAACCACAAGGTTCATGCCAGCCTGGGCCACATAGTGAGACCCTGCCTCACAACAGGGAAGACTCACATGAGGGCATCACACGCCAATGTAGAGCAGACTCTAGACTGCTAAGTTTTGTTTGTTTTTTTTTTGCCTGAATGTGTGTGTGTGTGTGTGTGTGTGTGTGTTTGCATGTATGTGTGCAGGTGCATATATGTGCATGTGTGGAGGCCAGAGGATGCTGTCATATGTCTTCCTTGATCACTGAACTGGAGCTACCCCACTTGGCTAGTTTACCTACGGAGCTTGCCCTGGGCATGCCCTTGCCCCTATTCCCAAGTCCTGGGATTACAAGTGGGCCACCACACCGCCCATCACTCACATGGGTGCTGGGGAACTGAACTCTGGTCCTCACACTTGCGGGCAGGTGCTTTTCTTGCTGAACCATCTTCCCAGCCCTCCACTGAAGTTTCTATAATGACTGTGCATTAGCTTGGCAATGAGGCAAAAATAAAATGTCAAAAACAATCTCAGCCAATGGCAGTACTTTAGGACAGGCTGGGATTTATGGCTACGTGATGTTCTTTCATATAGGGAGGCAAACTCCTCCCAAATCTAAGTGAAAACTCACACATCAATGCCTTCCTAATCCAAACATTGAAAACGTGGGGGAAAGATGAAGTGTGGGACCATGTGTCCCGTGAAAGGAAGAGTGAAGCTAGCCAAAAGCCACTGAAGAAAATTACAAGCTCTATAATGCATGAGAGACCCCGGGAATGCTCCCTAGTTGTTCCTGGGCTGAGCCCCAAATGCCCTGACCCCATGTGGTAACCCACTGAATCCATTCAGACCGCCACCTTGTGTCACATCTCCAACTGTCTCTGCTGCCTGGGAGAAGCATGCTATTTATGACTAAGGATAAGTCCCACCCACCAGTCCCTATCCATTACCAGTAACACAACCAGAAACTGTCTGTGCTGGGGCAGAGGATTGGTGGGAGGGGAGAACTAAGTGGACAAAGGGTCACTCTTATGGAGAAAGTGTCCAGAATGTCCTAGGCAAGCTTTTGATCACTTGTCATGCTTGGTCAAAGCAGGCGAACAGAAGGGCGGGACGGCCACCAGCAAGCTCACAGGAGGAGGTCAAAGCAGGTACAGAAATGACTGCAGGGAGGTCACTGGGCCTTGGAGGACAAGGGTACTTGTGTGTGCTACTGTGGGACAGAGCAGTAAGACTCATGCGTGCCTGGCCTTGAACTCTTCATGAGGGGTGGCCCCCCGTGAAAGCTAAACAGCAGGATGAGCGTGGACCAGTGGACCACTTCCACCTCGAGCACTGGGCATGGCCTGGGCTCACCATGAGCCCACGTGACAGCCAGTTCACAGGGCTGCCATTCACAGGGCCTGTGCTCACGCCTGGATCTGATGTCACTGTCTTGAAACAAAAACTTCTGTGAGGTACCCATATTTAAATTTTGCATCAGGACTACAAGTTATGCAGGAGGAGTTTCTGGGAGGTGAGAGATCTTGGAACCACTTTTCTGAATCCCAACTCCTAAGAACGTCCAGTTAGCATCAAGGTCCAAAGAAACTCCATCTGATATTCGCCAGATCTGCATCTGGTCCACCCTGTTGGGTTTCCAGGAAGGACAGGAGAAAAGGCAGCTGCCTTTTGTCAGGAGTGGGCACCCAGGGGTGTCTCAGCTAATGGGGACAACTCAGCCTTGGTTTTGTTTTATTCTGATGCTGGGAATCAGGCCCTCAGACATGCTAACCAAGCTCGCTGCCACTGAGTCAAGGTCTTAAGGAGGTACAGGCTGTACCCAGCATATGCCTGTGAGCCTAGCACTTCAGAGGCTGGGGCAAGGGGAGCCCGAGTTCCTGGCCTCCCAGGGCTCCATAGTGAGACCCTATCTCAGAAACAAAATGGGGGGCTGGCTGGGGAGACGGCTCTGTGGTTAAAGTGCTTCCTGTGCAAATGTGAGGACATGCATTTGAATCCCAGCATCCATGGGAAAGCTGGGTATTGCAGCGTGGGGAGGGGGAGAGGGGGATGCTGGCGGGGAGGGGAGAGGGAGAGGACAGAGACAGGCAGAGCCCTGGGCTTGCGCCACCCAGCTGGTCAGCCTAGCTCAATCAGTGACTTCTCCAGGGACAGTGAGAGGTGGAAGGTGATTGGGGAAGGCAACCGAGTTTCAATCTCTGATTTCCACCATACACCTGCACCCATGTGTACCCACATACACAACCCAGCTCTCCAACAACATCCCTGCAGAACGCGTGCAGTGGAAGATAGGGCCGCGCCATGAATGAGCGGGTTTTGGCAAGGGAGGACTGTGACACCAGAGGGAAGTGTTCACTCCCTCGTATGCAGACGTCCCACTCCCAGGCACTTGTCCCAGAAAGAAACACAAATCACACCTCACACACCAAGGATGCTCAGGCAGCAGTTTGGCTGCACGGATGATCTGAGCAGAAGAGAAATGATGAACAGGAGGAAAGTCATTCTGGAGACATTTGATACAGTCAAGCCCACAGTCACATGAAGGTGCCTGGGTGGCACGGCCACGGGAAAATGATGTAAAAGAGACGTTCACACAAAGGGAAAGTACGAACCAGAAACAGGGACCTAACAATAGTGTCCTGAACTGCCACAGTGCCATCAACTCTGTGACCTTAAGCCGGAACTGCTGTCCCAAGAGCATCCTTAAAAGTCACAGCTGTCCGGGGACAGAGGCGTGGCCCCGCTAGGCCAAGAACAAAGTATGTGGGTTGGAGGGCTGGAAAGAAGGCTTGGGAATCTCCAACACACGAACAGTCTCAAACTGGCTCCAGGGATGAGTGGTAATCTACGTTCTCTCCCACAGGGCTGCTTCCTAAGTAAAACTAAATGCTCCAGCAGAGCCACGCACCGAGTGACTGCCCTCTTTCCCTGTGGCGTACACAGCAATAACTCCAGGGTACCGTCCAGGTGGGGCAGCCAACGCCGGTCCGTGGCTCCCTTCCGTCCGGGTACAACAGTTGATACGGGCAGCTACTATTTCTGCAGATGTGCGTCAGCAGTCATTATCCAACATGAACGTCAGAGGAAAGGACATAAAAGGGAGTTTATCTTTAGCAGCCTGAGGCCCATGGCTCCCTCGTCATTCATGTTGTTCCTCTGTGTGATCAGATGCGTTGCTGGTGTGAGCTGACTGGCCCTTTAGCAGAAAGTCGGGCACCGGAGCATGAATCATGCCTACATGGGCAGCGAGCCGCCTGCCCTGCCCTGTAGGATGTTCTCTGAAGGGGTCAGAACTTTGCTCCAAGTTAGGGGAGGGGTGTGACCTCCAGCTCAACCTTGTGTTAAGAATACAGCTTAGACTGTATTCTCCTCAGTCCACTGGTTACCCTTATGTGTTGGCTTCCCAGGGCTCAAGTGGGCCCTGTTCCAACTTTGGTCCACGCCTGAGCCCTAACGGGGTCACCTCTCTCGGCTTCGTACCTGAGGGGCCCTCTGTTTATTGCTAAGAGATCACTGTATTATTCTGAAGACCAAACGTTGTCTCTGACAAATGGTTTTGTAAACAGGGCTGTTGCTTATGACTGAACAAGTTGTGTACTGCATAATTCTAGGGGGAGGAGGCCAACTGCACTAGACACTGTAGGTTCATTTTCATTGTAACACATGTCCAATAATTGCAAGAAAGGAGTATTTTCCCCCTTGGCAAAATAATATAACAGTCTTAGGATAAGTGGAAGTGAGGGCTCTTGGGGAGTCTATCAAGGCTCCAAGTGGGCCCATTGCAGCCTCCAAGCAGCAGATGAACCTGCTCCCTAGACTCTTGGAGGCCGCTGACCAAACTCTACTCCAGGCCGCAAGACTGGGAAACCTGATCCCTGTCACAGCTCCGTTGACCCCATATTTACTGAGTACCCTGGGCTGCAGCTGTACAAGGTGGTGTTCCTCTTCTCTGGTGTGCTTTCCGTTTTACTCTGATGACCCAGCCTGCCCTTAGAAGCCAGCACCACAGGCTGCTTGCCCCTGGGGGCTCAGAGCTGCCAAAGGCACGAATTCAGTCTGTGTGTAGCAGTGAGGGCAAGGGAAGCCCGGTCTTCCAGCCTCTGCTAGACTCTCCCTCTTCCCACAGTGCTCTGCTCCCACACATGCGTGCTCACAACATGTCGGCGTCGTCGGGGGGGGGGGGGGGGGGAGGTCTTGGCTCTAGCACTTCGCCCCTGCCCGCCCACCAGGCACACCCTTCCCCACCCCTGAGCTGCTTGCCCCTAGAGTGCCCTCCTTGTGGGCTCCCTGGCTGCTTTCTCAGTTCCTGTCCATTTGCCTCACTGAATATTCTCAAAACCTCTCCACTCGATGGCCGCCTGTCTGTCAGGGACTCCGACTCTGGCCACAGGGCCCTCCCTATTCAGGCCTAAGCTCTTTCCTTGGGGAGGTGCAGAAGGAGCAGGAGCCTGGCCTGTGAGTGAGGAGAGTAGGGAGTGGAACCCTCGCCCTTCTCGGAGGGACTCCAGTCACCTGGCTACAGACAGTGCGCCCGCACCGCGTGAGAGAATAACGGAGAAACAAGACTTTCTGATGTACGCAAAAGGCAGTGCGCGCTGATGTCTCTACCACCTCCCTCTGCTTCTGAAGCGCCACAACACGGTTAACTTCCCCTGCACTTAGCCTTTCTCTAGTGACAAGGATTCCCCTTTAAGGGACCTCCACACTCTCCAGAGTCTGAGGCTCCTCCCCAGGAAATGAGTAGTAAGCCTTGAAGCTTCTGCCTGGGGCCAGGCCCAGGGAGTCCCGGACATTGCGTTCCTTGGCCACCCCCTTTGGCATGCAGACACCCATCCAACTTTTGCCTGTGTGATCGTAGGACAGTCATTTTTCCTCCTTGAGCCTCAGTTTCCCCATCTGTAAATGATAATGCCAATCCTCCTCTGGCTTGCTATGTTATCTTTATGTATGTTACGATTTGAAACTAAGCGCATCTGCCAAGGGCTCACACTGGAGGGTCTGGCCGTCGGCTGCTTCCTGCAATTCAACACCCCTGTCCCAGCCCTTCGACGGTGGCATTCCGTGCTTGCCAGGCCCACAAGCAACCAAGTCTGGCAATGGGCCTAAACAAAGACACATTCTCTAGTCACAGCAACAAAATGCTATCTAACACCAAGGGTGCCACAGCTCTCCTTCATAGCCCTGTGGTGGCTTCATTTTCCTTCCATGCTGGGGACCAGGGGTGGCCCCGGTTACCTAGTCAGACTTCTGCCTCCAAACCATCTTTGTCCCCTGTGCAAATGAGGGCAGTGTGGCACTGCTCCTGCCCGCATGTAAAATTTACACAGGAGCCTAAAACCCACCACCAACCTCACGTGAGCAGGCACCACGTGATAGTGAGCAGCCAGAGGCTTCCACATGTGTGACTGCATAGGTCCCCTCACAGGTCACACGGAGCAGTAGTGACCACTGGGGACAGGGGGAACCATTAATATGGACAGCCCTGCAGCCAGCCCTCCTTTCCGTGAGCCGTGGGCATCTCCAGAGATGCAGGGCTGTGCCCTCCCTGCCATGCCTCCACGCCCAGACACTATCAGCTGTCACCTCACGAGGCCTGGGGTCATAGCCTTGGTCTGCCTGCCTGTCCTTTCTGGCCCACTCCCGCCTACTTCTCATTCTCACCCATCGCAAGGCTCTGAGACCTCCCTTTGACCTCCTGACCCCTATCCTGTCCCTAGTCCCATCTGTGCCATCGCACGTATCCTATGTCAGGAGGGGTTACTTCTACCAGGAAGTCCTCTGTGATTTATCACCTTTGCCTAACAGATTTATCTATTGTTCTTTCTTTCTCCCGCCCCCTCCCCATTCTTTCTCCCTCCCCCCCTCCCTCCTACCCTCTAATAAAGCCACAGTAGCACCAGAACAAGTAAATGAGAGGATAAGACAATAGCGTCCTTGGAGGCTCAGCCCCTGAGCTAGGACAGTTCCTGTGAGCCCAGAGAGACCCAGAGTAAGAATGTGGGCATCTAGAACAGAGGCAGCCCCCTGCTTCAGGCCTTGTGACCTCACAGGAACTCAGCTCATGTGACATGCTATGAATGTCAGAGTAAGCCCTTTTAAGGCTGTTCCCAACCAGACCCATGTTGAGACTTTCTGCAGGGCCCTGAACCCTGTATCAGCTCACTCTGGAGTTCTGAGGGGCTCCTCTGAGAACAGCTCCTGGTGTAGCCCTCAAAGGTCATGGAGGTGGGGGAGGGGCATAGTTACAAAACAACAGAAACCCCAAACCCCAGGATGGGCATGGTGGCACACAGCTGTCATCTCAGTATCTGGGAGGCAGATACAGGACAATTGTGAGTTTGAGGCCAGCCTGGGCCGCACAGTGAAGACCTATCTCAAAAACAATAAAACCTGACAGGCTTTCAGAGCACACGAGTACCCGGCACTCACATTACAACCAAGTACCAGCACTCACATTACAACCAAGTACCAGCACTCACATTATGACCAAGTACCAGCACTCACATTATGACCAAGTACCAGCACTCACATTATGACCAAGTACCAGCACTCACATTATGACCAAGTACCAGCACTCACACTATGACCGAGTACCAGCACTCACACTATGACCAAGTACCAGCACTCACATTATGACCAAGTACCAGCACTCACATTATGACCAAGTACCAGCACTCACATTATGACCAAGTACCAGCACTCACACTATGACCAAGTACCAGCACTCACATTATGACCAAGTACCTGGCACTCACATTATAACCGCGCACTTCCAAGAAGTCTCATCACCAGGTTTGCCGGGAGCCTGTGTGAAGACACTGCCCTCCACAGCCAGTGCCAGCTGCTATCATCCCAGTCTCTTCCTGTGTTGGAGACACATCCTTCTGCCCTTCTTCACTCAGTTTGGGTCTCTACACCACAAGGGCAGCCAGTGTGAGCTGGGCCCGGAAGACAGGAGATAGTTCACAAGAAAGCAAATGAGAAGGCGCCATCTCCACAGCACTGAGTCCAGCCTGCTCGAGGCTGCCCGGCCTGGCCTCTAGGAGCACACCACACTGGGCTCCAGTCTCCCCTGTGCAGCCTTCCAGATTTGCATTCCAGCCAAAAACAATGTATGAGTTTAACCCACACATACATACACACTCACATACACAGATACACACTCATACATACACACATACTCATAACTCACATCACACATATTCATACAGACATGCACACACACACACACACACACACCCCACATAGGCAGAAGGCTGCGCTGCTGAGTCCGGGGACACCTCATCTCTCAGGTATATCCAGCCTGCAGCCACCGACCACCCAGGATATCCATGGATAGGGCTCAATGTTGCAAATTTACTTAAAACAGAGGCTTCTCCTCTTCCAATCTATTTGTGTACCTCCATCACACCACTCTCAAACATGAGCTCGGGCCCTGACAATGCTGTGTGGTGCTAACAAGCAGCTGAACAGGCCCGAGTTCAAATCTCCCCATTGCCTGTTCCTCGCGTCTGTTCTACCTCCTCTAAGGGTACGGCCATTGCAGATCCACACACCTCGGCTCACGCTTGTGTCTGAGCCCCGTCCTCAGGAGACAGATGTGGTTTGCTCTCTTTCCCACCCCTCCTATGGCTGCATCTCCGACGAAGTCTCTTTTGCAAGGCTCTTAGTTTCCAGTGACCAACACACTGTATGTCGCGCAGAGCGAGCTTGGTTGGGTAACACCCAGGGTTGAGTGGGGCTTCCCCGAGTCTCTACGTGGGCCTTTCCCCTTTGTGGCTCCCAAGGCTCTGAAGCTCAGAGGCGGTTCATACAAGACACACGATATCTCATCTCAGTGGCTAGGTAAAGAGATTAAGAAGCAAGCAAACATTTGTGTGTGTACACATGTGTCATGGTGTGTGTGTGTGTGTGTGTGTGTGTGTGTGTGTGTGTGGTGATCAGAGGACAATTTATGGGAGTTGGTTCTCTCCTCCCACCATGGGTTCCAGGGATTAAACTCAGGGGCAGTCTGTGACAAGAACCTTCACCTGCTGAGCCAGCTCCCTGGCCCTAGGTTTAACGCTCCAGCCTTTGAGTGGAGGGAAGCCAGGCCTGAAGGGCTGGGAAGCCAGCTGGAGGCCAGGCAATGGCTTCCTGCCACAGACTCCTTGGGGCTGTTCCCTTCTGGGGCTCCCTTCCCTCCATGGTGCTCTTAATGGGGTCAGGAGTTGGCTGCTGTGGACGACTTTAAGACAGGGATATAGACTCAGCACGTGTGTCCTAGCAGTAGAGTCAAGACAGGAACCTAAGAACCCAGGTCTCTTGGCCCAATGGCGAAATGGGACTTCCAGAGGAGCACCTCATGGGAATTGATCCCCAGACCACAAAGTTCTGCTACTGAGCCTGTCATAGGCTGATCTCAGCTCCTGCCCTCCAGAAAAGGCAAACCTAGTTCCCTCTTCTTTGGTGACATGGGCTGTGACATGTGACACTATTTCACTAGGATTCATCTATAAGGAGGAACATGTCTAAGAATGTTTCATGTTGTCTGAGGTGAGGAGACCAACATCTGTGAAGTGAGTGAGGTTGGAGTTCTCTCCATGCACAAGGAAAACACCAACCTCCTATAGCTGATGCTAACCAGGCCTTGGTCAGCCCGAGTCTCCCCCATTTCTCTCTCCCTTTAGCAAGCACGGTCAATGTTAAAGACTGAAGGCTGCCGGCTCGTCTCTAAAGTTCTCTTCGGGGCTTCCCAAGCTCATCTTCCCACACAGAGGGCACTTCGGGGGCACACCTCTGCTGGTCCTGAGGGATTCCAGACTGGAGCCTGGAATCTGCCTGCTCTTGACTAAAACAATGGTCACAGGTGATGACCTAAGCTCTGTTCCAGGCCCCATTCTAAACACTGCAAGCATCACACACACCCAGCATGATCTTGACATAAAGAGGGAAGCCGGCCCTGAGGTCCCTCAGACACTTTCCACGTGAATCTGTGGCCTTCCATCACAACCAAGCAGAGAGCGAGCCGACACGTCATCCCACACTCTCGTTTGCCTCGAATCGCCATGTAAAACCATCAAAACTGCTCTATGGGCACAGAAAGAACTGCAATTTAACATCGGATGCTTATTCTTACTGACGACTCCAAGACTCATCCTCTGAATAAACCCAAATCCATAACAGAATCATCACTAAACGTTACATTTGCATAAAGTAAAAACTGGAGATTAAAGACAATCCTTTAAAAGCAGAAAACGTGCACTGAGTAGCATTCACATGACAGGACCATCCTAGCAGCTCAGGATGAAATACTGAGGGCGTTTACAACTGAAACCTCTAAAACCCCACACCTGTGTTCAGAATGCCACAGGCTGCCCACACTCTGCAGGACTGCCAGGCTGAGGCTCAGTGTCCCGCAATTCTGGGGAACACAGGAGCCAGCCAGACCCCAAGAAGCCATTGGCACTGCCAGTCAACAAGCAAAATTAATCGCAAGGTTTATTACAGGCCAGGCCATGGGGCCTTCACAGCATAAGAAGAGCTGTTTCTAATTAAGTTAACTGCCTCTGTGTCTGTTAGGTCAACAGGGTTAAAGAATCCTGATTTTCCCATTAGACCAGAAACACTCATCAAGGTAAGGAGCAAGTTTCACTCAGGGCAGTCTCAAAAAAGAAAAAAAAAAGGTTTCAAGCATCAAAAATGGCAGGCAACATAGACTGGGGGGGGGGGGGCTGCAAGACTGCAGAGCAGCAGTTTCCTCTCAGTGTTAAGTCAGATCGCCAGCAGGCTTCTGCCACAACACTGGGGCAGCTAGTTAGGATCACCATCGGACAGGGGCATTCCCAGGGCTGGCCCTTGCCCAGACTTAAGTGACCACTCCAGAGAGTCATGCAGTGAGCTAGGGTGACTCGAGGATGAGGCCTTGGATAGCACTGCAGCTCTGCCAGCGCTCAGGGAGCCTAAAGGCCCTGAGGTAGTAAAGAGTCCAGGCCGACTGGGGAAGAAATGGGGTAAGTGTTGGGGGCGGGCAAACACGACCGCCCCTCCCAGACCTCCCTTCTCCTGTCCATGAACAGCTAGAATGGATCTTTCCCTCCCCCTCCCCCCAAAATTAATCAACCCCTGCTCTTTTCCAGCCGCAGCCCCCTTTGCAAAACTGCACAGCGTACTCCCGCAGGGTGCCGGGAAAGGGGTTCCCCGAGTCTCCCCGCGATCTCCACGCCATGAGCAAGTGACATCAGAGGCTCGCGTGGACCGGTCTTGCCGCAAAGCCCGGCGCGGGGTGTGCGTGAGTGCGTGCGAGGGGAGCCCGGCCTCGCGAAGCCGGTGGCACTAACCCTTCTTAAATTTATTCAGGCAGCCGGAGCTGCAGAAGGAGCGCACGGAGGCCGTCTCCCAGCAGCCGCGTCCCTTCATCCCCGCGGCCCGCGGCCTCCGAGCGGCTGGGCGCTACATGACGCCGGGTCCGGGGCGCACAGCTCGGAGGACTGCGGGGCGGAGGCGGAGGCAGCGGCAAGTGCTCGCTCGCGGGTCCCGGCGTCGCGTCGCACGGAACACCGGGCCGCCCTGAGCTTGGTCACTTAACCCCGTCGGCGCCGCGCGAGCTGAGCCGCCTCCCCGCCTCCTCCCCGGAGCTTGCGCCGCCGCAGCCAAGCGACCCCGCGAGCTCCGGGGCGCGGGGTGTGGGGCGGGCTTCCCGCGGCCACGTCACTCTGCTCGCGAAAATCCGAGCGAAGGTGCCGCCCCCTGCATCAGCAGGCTCCGTGCTGCTGCATTTCAAAGCAAAGAGTGCCCTTGAGAAGCCGGGGCACGTGGGAAATGGGGTGGCCCCGAGCCTGACAGTGGGTGATTCCAGGAAACTGAGGTCACCGCTGAGACCCGGTCACCTTCTAACCGCGCTGCAGCAGCTGATGCATCTGTGTCTTGCCACCTGCAGCTACCTGGCCACCTTCTAGGAGGAAGGCAACAGGCGGGGCCCCAGGGACTTCAGCTCCTTTAGGCACTTCTGCTCCAGGACACTGCAGGCATCTGGGGACATCTGTCTCTGTCCAGACTTTTATGAATACAGACGTCCAGTGGAAGTATGGTGGGCGTCACAAACCTAGTTATCCAAATGTGTGGTCCCCTAGAGTTTTCTCACCACCCTTCCTCCACCCCTCTCCTGTCACCTAACTGCAGGACCCTCCCAGTTACTCAGCAAAGAAACCTCAGAAAAAATACTTGACTGATCAGCCTTAAGACCACTGGGCCAGCACCTCCTGAGGGCAATGCCCAGAAAACACATGCAAGATCCCACTGTTCCCCATCCCCCACCCCGGGGACTCTTAGAACGCAGCCCAGAAAATCTTCCAGCTTCCACTCAGGCTGCCCTCAGTCCATACTCAGTACCACTACCCAAAAGATGCTATTCACCCTCAGCGTCAAGATCCCACGTGTGAATCCACGCGGCAGGCGGAGCCATATCACCGGCCCCTAATCTACTGACTTTCGAGAGGCCTGGAACACCTGCCTAACTTCCCCAGTAGCGGGACTACAGTGAGCCCCAGCCTCGGTTGACGGGCAATGTTTATAGGTTTTGAGTGTACAAGAGTCAGTCCAGAGCAGGGTATTTTAATCAGTATGGTGGAAGCTGGAAGAATTGACTACAGGCTGCATCTCTGTCCTGAGCAAGGGAGGGCAAGGCAAGAGAACAGAGTCCTGAGTGTTTCCTCTCTCAGCCATTCCGGATTACCCGAGGGGTCAGCAAAGAAAACACATCTAGAAAAGAAAGTGAAGTGGATGATGATGATGATGATGAAGAAGAAAGGAATCTCGAAGTCCTAGCACAGCACAAACACATAAGCGCATACATGTATACACACATGTGCATACACATATGAACACATGGGCATGCACACGTTTCCACACTCCTTTGAACATGCACATGTATGTGTATGCACGCACATGAACACACACGTGCATGCACACATACTGTGCCATCTTTCTATGTATTTTTATTTTATACTGTAAGCCACATCAAAACATTATCAAGTTCTGCTCATGCAGAATGGTTAGAGTGCAGCCTGGGAGGACAGGTAGCTAGATATGTTAGCTGAAGGGTCACAGGTGACCGAGCAGCAAGGCCAAGGGACCCAGCATCACCCCCACTCACACCTCCATTGTCACCAGGACACTGCTAACCAGGCTCTGATCACACCAGGCTCCTCTCTGCTCAGGCTGGTGCACATACACACATCAAAATTCACGTATGCAAATTGGTGCATGCCCCTGTGCATGTGTGTGTGTTCACGCATGTGCACAATTATCCAATGTTCGTCCCAGAACCAGTGGCAAGAGGAAAGAAGAAGTTAACTCGAGGACTCTAAGGCACAATGCAGCAGTGAGAGCCACAGTCGCGCACCTACCCTGGAGCAGTGTGAGGAAGAAGGCGCTTCAGGAGAGGAAGAACACGACACCACACCGCTCCTGTCCACGCAGGTGTTAAAGACAGATGCAACCTAAGAGCCCAGCTGCAGGGGAATGTCTGTGTCTTCATAGATGCCAAAGAGCCTTAGATACAGAGACTTACATAGGCAATGGCAGCACAGATTAAAACTTACGCTAAAACCCAACATGCTGGAAGAAAAGGAACTCACACAGCATGTTTATAATCGGGCAAAAGCCGCGCATGAGCAGGCTTGTTAGAGCAACAGACTGGGGGGCCAATTGCTCCGGATCCAGGCTTCTTTCTTCTCCTCGATCCGTCCTGTGTGCCCTATTGGAACTTTATTTGCTGCCGGTTTCCTGCACAGACTGAACTCCCTGAGGACCAAGAGTGTGGCCTTCTCTCATTGTTCCCAGCTTCCGGTGTGACCTCATAAGTACTCACTGATTGCACGGGCACAGGGGTGACTCAGAGATGAGATCAATTAATTGGTTGCTCCAAGTGGCTTAGTCACGTACCATGAACCCCACCTGTCTGACGTACCATGAACCCCACCTGTCTGAGCCCATCAACCAAAGCCCTCCTGCCTTTTCCAGCTTCCCACTGCGGTCCCTTCAAGTCTGTGCTTCTGATACACACACCACCTCACAGCTTCCTTTTTCCTCTGTGCAGGACAAAAGGAGGGGTTAGCCCAGAGGTAAAGGCCGCAGCCTTCAAGGCTATAGGGGGCTGTGGCTTCCCTCCGGCTCACAGGCTTATTGTCAAGGCTGAGGTGGATGCCCGCGTGGCGCTCCCTGAAGAATGAAGCTATAAAGAAGCAGTGTTCTAAGAATAACCATACATGGGCGCTGACTACCACTGCCATCAATAAATAAATGACTGTGCCAAAGCCAAAGAATTAATTCAAAAGCAATTTGTGAGAATGGGTTGCTAGGCAATTAAAATAATGTCTGAGGGGAAACTTTGTCATTGATTATGCTAAAGTTACAAAATTATTATGGGAAAGAATGTGCCAGTCACATGTTTGATAAAAAGGACAGGGCCTACGTTGACTCCGCCCCACATGCCCTGCACTGTTGGGGCACCAAAGGAGATGTCCTGATGGTCCTCTGGGGGCTGAGCCTGGTGGGCAGCAAGGGGCTGCCAGCTCTGGAAGACAGCTCTCTCGAATACCAGGAAGCACAGCAGGGGTTAGTGCCACCAGCCAGTTCCAAGAACACCAACCTCTTTACACCCGCCATTCAACTGCATCTGTTGGTGATTAACCAGAGTCTTTTTCTTGTTGGAGCCTAGATATTCCTTTTGCTGACCACTCCCTGAAGACTGTCCACTTGTTTAGACTTCAATCATGACTTGTTTTTTACTTAAGGTGACAACAAATACAGCTGAAAGTATTATAGATATTACGGACTATCCCTCCTTGGGTGGTCATTAAATCAATACAAATTAACAGCCTGGATGAGCTCATTTAAGTATATTAAAATTGCCAAAAATTTATTTAGTCATTTGCAACCTAATCCTGTCATCGTCAAGAGTCCTGGGGAAGGGATGTGCTCCTGTCCTTGAGTGTGGGACATTGGCTCTCATCCCATATAGGAATACCACAGCTCCTCCCAGGCTGTGTTGCTACTGTTGCCCTAAACTATGCAATCCAAGTCCCGCAAGTTTTCCCTCAGGAAATGAACAGAGACACTCAGAAGGCTTTCTGTACAGTGAGGCTTGATGCCTCACGGTCAGGAATAACACATATGGAAAAGCCAAACGCTCAACTGGGGATGACTCAGACATTAGAGGATACCGGCTCTGTGGACTGTCACATAGCCATTAATATGATTATAAAGAGTGGGAAACTGCTAACTATAACAGCAGGTAAAGGACTGGCTATGAAGTAGCTCATTTAATTAGATGCCTAAGATGGGAAATACATGAGGGGGAAGAAAAAAACTACATAAAATTCAAAGGCAGGTTTGTGGGGATCTAAGAGCATTGGCTATTTTTTATATTCTAAAACACTTTTTTACCTTTTAGTATGGTATTTCCCACAGAGACAAAATCATGTCCAATCAACTAACCACAGTATTTGAAAACCCTTTCTCAAGAGGGTTGAAACTTTGAAGATTAGGTGCTTTGCTCAGAGAGGGTAGATTATTTGATTAAACTATGGGTAGCAGGACAAGGGAGAGTGACCAGAGAGCAGGGAGTCAGGACTGTGGGTCCCCACCTTATGACAGTCAGGCCTCCCAGAGCCTGGGGCTGGACTCAGATATGCAACCCACCTCCTAGGAGACTTAGGCTCTGAGTCTTGCTTGCCAGAGCCAGTCAGAAATGGCGCTCGCTCTCACCAGCTCACCTTATCAGAAGCCAAACAGAAAGGCCCCAAATCCTAACTTGAACTCCAACCTGAAGACCTAAGAATGGGACGATCCTTGGAGCTAAAGCCTTTAAAGGGATGCTCCTAACTGGATGAAGCCATGGAGCAGGGCTAAGCTCCTCTGATAGGCCAATCAGGGTATGGACAGCCAGAGTCCATGCCACAGGGAGAAAGCAAGCCAAGGGAGGAGGCCTCAGAAGGGGCCGAGCCTGCTGACACTGACCTTGGGTCCCTAGTGTCCAGACATGAGAGCGTGGGTTCCTGTGGCTTTAACTGTGTACACTGTGGCGTCTGTCTCGCTGAGCCTGAGCTGACTAACGCAGCGCCAGCCCAGGTGGGAGCTACCTTGGGAGAAGTGATCCACACGAGGGCTGGATGCCAGGCACTCCCACCCACCTCCCCAGGCCAAACGGTCAAGTGCAGAATGGCTGCGATCCCCAAGGCGTCTGGAAGGAGGAAGTGCAGTGTGGAAAGCACAACTGTGCAGCTGGAGAAACAAATGTAGGGGAAGAGAGCACTGTGGATGTAGGAGAAGGGAGCACCACACCTTGGTCCTTCAGGGAAAGATCGAGATCAGGGCTGAGACCTCCAAGCTCCGCTTCCCCAGCACTTCCCCAACCTCTGATTGATAGATCCTCTAACACAAGCATTCAGACGGTCTTAGTGGCACAATCACAAGTTTGAGGGCAGCCCGGCCTACACAGTCAGACCTTGTCGGAGTATAACAAAACAAAAAACAACCAAACAAACATGGAGAAAATACTGAAAAATACACAACAGAGGACATACCACCTAGGATGAGTGATTCCACAGCACCATAAACTCCACCAACCCAAAGGGTATCATGGCAACAGATGATTAGCAAGCTTCAGAATGTACATGATTGGCCAAAAGTTAGACCAAAAAAATAGAGCAAGACCTACCCAGCCTCAAAGGCAACAGGAGAAATGCAAAACAGACTGAGGAAGAGCCTTTTTGTTCACTGTTTACTTGGTAACAGAGTAAGAAGAACACCAAGGAAGCTGAGTTGGAAGACCAGTGTGAGTGTGCGTGTGTGTGTGTGTGTGCGTGCGTGTGTGTGTGTGTGTGTGTGTGTGTGTATGTGTGTGTGTGTGTGCGTGTGCGTGTGTATGTGCTCGTGCTTCTGTGGAGGACAAAGGATACCCTGCAGGAGTCAGTTCTCTTTCAACTTGTGGATCCTAAGGATTGAGCTCAGGCCATCAGGCTCAGAGGTGGGGACCCAAACCTACTGAACCACTCTGCCAGCCCTCCATCTTCTTTTTTGAGGCAAAGTCTCTTACAGAACTTGGAGCTCACTCATCAGCTAAGCTGGCCAGTGGCAGTCACCTAAGGGTCTGCCTGTCTCCACCCTACTCCCAACAGCAGGTTACAGACATACCCAAGGCTCTATGTGAGTGCTAGGGATATAGACTCAGACCTTTGTGTTTGCTCAGTAAGCACCTGGCCCACAGAGTCACATGCCCAAGTCCTTAGTGTTCTGCTTGGCCAGCAATCTGGTGGAGCCCGCTGACGTGCATCGTGTTGCACCCATGCCATCCAACAATTTCATCCCTGGAAGCTGTGCTAAGTCACACACACCATAGCACTCTCTGGAACAGCAACAGGGTGTAAAGAGTATTAACCAGCCATCAAAAGGGAAGTTAGCAAAATTATGACACCCTGTAGAGTTCTACACCATTACTTTAAGCCGATATAGATCTAGTTGAATTGGCACACGAGGATCTTCAAAATACACTAGGGCCAAAGACAAAGCAGAGAGTGGTTTGCTGTGATCTCATAGGTGTACTTGGAGGTGTGCGGGGGAGAGGCACCTTTCCTTCGCTTTGGGAACATTTTGCAGATGTTCCACTGAAATGAATTGTGCAGCTCTCTTGGGAAGAGAGTGAGATGGAGGGAGGTGACGAGAGATGATTAAATGTTGCACCATATATCTTAGAATCCGTTTAGATATTACACAGTGTTATGGTTCCTAAGTATATGTAAGTCTCACAGAGATGGGGACAAACAGGCCACATGAATGCTTGCCCATGCTGAAACTTGTGGTTGAGAACAGGGCCTGGGGTCACATCAGAAAAGCCACCACACCAGTGCACACAGACAAACCTGGTAGGCAGCAATCAGAGAGGGACTGGATCATTTGGCGCATGCGTGGCACAATCCCCAAGAATCGGAGGAGCAGAGCCGCCCATGGCGATGGGCCCTGCAAAGAAGGGATATACAACTGCAAACAGGTGTGGAGGGACCAGGGCTCAGGCACCTGTCACCCAGCCAGGCTGGAGGAGGCCTCAACCCACCCTCAGCTTCCAGACTGACTGCTGGCAACAGCTCACGGCCACACCGGTGAGCGCAAGGATATGGCTTGGGCATGAGGAAAAGGACATCCATGAAGGTGTCTGGGCATTCACCTGTTCTCACCTCCTAGGCCTGCTCTGAGCCCTACGGTCAGATGTGTCAGGACAGTAGCAGAGCCAGCACGAGGGTCTGATAGACAGGTGAAGAGAGGAGACATCAGGAAAGGCAAAACTTGACAGGAATCCCTGAGTATGATGGCCTTGCTGAGCCCTCCACAGGTCCTTCATGTCATGTCAATCATGCGCTTGTGAAGTCCTAGTTTCCAGATGCGTTTGTCACTCCAGCATCCCTGTCCCCCAGCAGCAGGCAGTGGTCAACTGTCCATAGTGTTTCCACCCTGTGAGACAGTGTCTATGTCCGTGGCACAGACCCCTTTCTGTCTTAGTGTCCCACCAGTAGTAGAAGTGCTGTCTTCCCTCCAAGCTCTAGAACTGCTCACACAGCCTCTGCTCGTCTGCCCCAGCAGAGCTGAGCATCTCTCCTCTCTCCTCATGGCCACTGTGGTGTGGTTTGAATGAGAATCATCCCTGTAGGCTCAGAATCTGAAGACGTAGCTCTTGAGTTGGTAGAACTGTTTGGGAAGGATCAGGAAGTGTGTGGCCTTGGTGGTGGAGGTGTGTCACTCGGGTGGGCTTTGATATTTCAGAAGACCACACCAGACCCAGTCTCTCTCTCTCTCTCCCTCTCCCCTCCCCATTCCCCTCTCCTTCTCCCTCTTCCTCCCTTCCCCCCTCTCTCCCTCTCTCTCTCTCTGCCCTCTACCTTCTACAGGTTAAGATGTAAGCTCTCAGCTACTGCTCTAGTGCGGTGCCCCTCTGTCTGCTGCCATGCTCTCCACCATATCATGGACTTGCCCTCTGAAACTGTACGTAAGCCCCCAGTTAAATGCTCCCATCATCGTGATGTCTCTTCACAGAGACAGACACGTAACTAATATGCTACCTTTCCCTCACTCTCAGTTCTTTCTGTCCCCAGGCACCAGCTGCATACCTGAGGGTCAATGGCTCTACTTTTTCTCTCAGTGCTTAAATGCAACAAATCCCTGAGTCCTTCAAGGTCATTACGGAATCCGACTGGATCAGCTGTATCTTCCTTCTACCGTCCCTGCTCACTTCCAGGGCCTCAGCTTACATGTTCCCCGTCATGTCCCGACTCTAGGTTACCACAGGGACAATTGACTGAAAACACCATTTCTCTCGGCAGCTTCCCTGTCATGGCTCCTGGTGCCCCATTGTAACAAGTTTAAGTTCAACCCCTTTTGTATCTCAGCCTATAGGAGCTACGCCTTGTGGATCTCTGTGCTCCCCACTGGCCAGAGGTGACCTACCCTTCTCTTTCTGTCTGAGTCCTACCCAGTTCTGAGCACTAGGTGTGGACCTCTATCTCCAGGGGCTTCAGTGGTGCCAGGAAGGCTGAAAGAGGCCATAGCCTAAAGCTCTCAACGTATGCGGGAGCAGGAGGCTCTGAGACCCTGCAAATGGTCAGTTGCTTGAGGGCCTGGCAAGGCTGGCTCTCACTTGAATTGTCCCGGAGCTGCCAAAAGCTGGGAGGTGCACCCAGCATAAACTCATTCTCCCACAGCTGTGGATGCAACAGACCCAAAATCAAGGTGTCAGTGGGGCTGTGTTCCCCTCAAATGCTCTAGAGGTACATTCCTTGCTTCTTCCCGTGCCTGCTGGCCTCAGGAATTCCCTGGCTTGTGACATCATTCTACCCCTGCCTTGCTTTCCCCCTCCTGTGTCCTTATATGGTGTCCTTGTGTATGTGTGTGTACGGTACATGCCCATGTTTGCATGTGTATGCCTGTGTGTCTATGTATGCATGTGCCTGAGTATGTCTTCATAGAGTGTTCTCCTGTATGTGCATGTGTGTGATGCATGTTCATATGTGTTCTTATATAGTGCCCTTGCATATGTATGTGAATGTATGTGTCCATGCCTGTATGATGTAAGTGCCTATGTGTGTGTCCCTATATAGTGTTTTCATGTGTGCACACATGTGCACTGTGCCTGTGTATGTGTGCATGCGCACACATGTGTCTGTGTGTATGTGTTTCTGTCAAGCTGCAATAGGAATCTGAATGACTCCGCCATAAAGATTACATCTGCAGAGACCTATTTTCCCAAATAAAGTCACACTAGCAATAAGTACAGGGCATTAGGACAAAATGCAGCCCACAGGACTGGTGCCTAATACTGCACCTAATACACAGGGCAAGACTCTGGTTCCCATGAATGGCCAGCCAAACAGGAGTGATGGGGTCAGGGCAGGGAGGAAAGTGGCCTGGCGACAGCAGGTTGGATCTGGAGGAGTGCAGGCAGGACTGGCCGCATTTAAACCCTGCCTAGCCCCTGGGCGCAAGGCGCACCCTGGAGCTGGAGGCTCTGCTCTGCAGTGTGGGTTCCAGAGCTGGCCTGCAGAAAGGTCTTCCCAGAGGCGGGAGCTAGCAGGGGAAGGCTCTTCGGGAAAGTGGCGACAAGAGCAGACTTTGTCCCTGAAACACACAAGGCAAGGCTCAGAGGAATCCCATGCAGGAAGGCGGCCAGATGCAAAAATGTCAACCTTGAGGAGGGCTGAGACCGCGTGCCCTGAGGGAAAGAGAGCAATCCAAAGAAAATGTGATAGGAAAAGGGACAGGGACAGGGACAGGCTGCAGGTGGAAAGAGGAAGAAGGAATGAGGCTCGTGGGAGAGGGGAGTGTAGACACGGCTGGAGACACAGAAGATGAGGCCTGGCACCTCAAAATGTAGCCCAGGGAACAGAACTATTCAGTTAAGGAAGCAGGCTCCTGGCTATGCAGAAGAGCCACTGAGGCACGCCGCTTATGCAAAGGAGCTACTCGGGTTCCACTGGGTAAACGATTCGTTTGCCAGGTCTTTATGTGAATGCCCGGTGCCAGGCTCTTGGCAGCAGGATTAGATGAAAGGAGGTAGGAACTCAACTGGATGACTTTATGTGACCTCATCACCCCTGGAATAAAATGCAGTGTCCCCTGCAAATGGGCTTCCCAGGCTGGGAGCCAGTAGAGGGAGCTGTCTGGCCCATGGCATTTATGCAAGAGGTGCCTGGACTTACTGCAACTTCTCCCACAGAGCCACCGGCATCACCCAGGCTGGCCACCAGGGCCGTGGCACAGCATGGTGAGAGGGGTCAGGGAATCAAAGGAGTGGGGAAAAGATTTTTGGCAGGAGACAGCATGCTGGACGCTGGCACCCACAACCGTGATTAGGTCTGCCTTCACCCACCTGGGACACTTGTCACCACAGTGTGAGGAGACAACTGGATTCTGCACCTGGATATGGGGTGTGGCTTTGGCATGCCTTTCCTCCTCTGGGACCCTGAGTTTGTGGGAGGTCCTCTCATCATGCTGGAGAGACACGTGTGAGAGTTGGGCCGTAGACACCGGTGACCAAGCCACCCCGGCTCTTCCTTTGGCATAGTTAAGATGCCAAAGTAGCAAATATGGTTCTCTACTCTTGGCTAGTTTACAACTGAGTTGCTTTCAGAATGCCTGGCGCCCAGTGTTAGCTGCTATTGCCACGGGGATAGGCAGGCCATCAGGAAGATGGGAAGGCAGGCATTGCTGGGGAAGATGCAGTGAGAAGAGGCCAGGAGGCCCCAGATGCAGACCCAGATGCAGACCCAGATGCAGACCCAGATGCAGTGCAAAGCCCTTCCTGGGAGTTATTTCTTTAGACAGAGGCTGCTAATGGCCTTGGGTGTTACTTCTCTGATCCTCCTGAAGTAGTCCCTTTACCTTTTTACCCAGGCTCCAGGGCCGGCTAGCCAACATTCCTGGATGACATCTGACTCAAAGGCACTCCCCACCTTGGGAGTGTCTCGTCCAAGTTTGGACCAGGCTATCCCAGGTTAGCTGCTGAGGCCATCCAAGGCCCTCACAAATTTGAGAATAAAAAATTTAGCCAGTGGAGACAAACGGTGGGAAGAGACAGTAAGAATACTACTGAACACCTGTGTGCCAAGCTGGTGCTGTGGCTTCACACCCCAGGTCAACATTGTGTTCTCCACTTTATAAACTATGCATAGGAGGCACAGAAGGGCAACCCAGGCTCAACCGCTTTCACCAAAATAATGCTGGTTCGATGGCCAGGCATCCGGTACACCTCGTTATCTTTTGCCTTGAGGAATCTATAAGGAAGACTCAGCTCATATTTCTCATATACTTCAGCTGTGTGACTTATCCATGATAAAAGCAACAACAACAGAAGTATTTGCAAAGCAAAATGTGAGCTAGGTCTAGGATTAGGTATCACTAAGTATCAGCGATAGGATTTAGCAACCCTCAAGTGGTACCTCCTTCAGTTACAGAGGAGATACGAGCCTGCATCAATTATTAAAGGAGGGTTTGAGTTGTTCCGAGTATAGGTAAAAATAGGCAGCCTGGTTACATTACAGATATGCAGTATTGCTAAAAATATACACACACCCCTCAACTTGGTCTAACTGTGGGAAACTTTTTGACTATGAAGGTAAAATTTTGGGAATAAGTGACTGGCAAAACTCAAGTACACTGTTTTCTTAAAACAAAACCAACGCCCTCTGCTTAGCTGGCTTACTGGTGTATCTCTGAATTTCCTATTTTATGAAACACGCCAACAAGGACATCAGAGTATAGTCATGAGTCAGCCGTCCTTCCAAAGAATCATTCTCTAAAGGCTTCATTCATTCAGCCAAAACACAAGCTCGTGGGGGAAGAAACCGAGGTAGAAAGAAGTGATAAGAAAAATGTGTACGGAGAACACCTATTATCCTTCCTCCCCCGTGACCTTTTCTCTCTATAAAGCATCAGTGACAGGCAGATGGCACCTGGGTACCCAGCAGTCTGCTTAATCAAGCAGTGCTATATTCTTGGCATGCATTTCCACAGCACTGCAGCACCACTGCAGCTCACCCTGACCCTCAAACCTGCACATCACCCCATGCATCTTCACCCTTTCCTCTCACCGGCACAGCCGAGGGTTGGATGACTGAGGGCACATGCCCACCAGAGTCCTTTCCGATGCACACGGCTTAGGCTAGGCAGAGCAACACCCACAGCCCGGGGCCACCAAGGTGAACCTACTAAGACCCAGAGGGTTCCTCTAGACTGGCTGGGTCAGAATAGGCACCTCACAGTTTGGGATTTAACAGAGACCTCCAGGGCCTCAGCGTGTGCCCCCTTTACCTCCACCCACTCTCCACCCCTTTATCTCCCCCAACAACCCAAAAGCCCTTTGTCTGGGCAATCCCCCTCCCCAGCAGCCCACCCACCTGGTAACTTAGTTACCAGGTCTGTCTGACCTTGCCAGGTGATGGAGATGGGGACCGACTGCTGGTAGGAGCGAAGGCAGAGGTGGCCCATCAAGTTTAAACACATCTCCCCCCCTCAGCTGATGGCTCAAGGCAGGAGGGGGACAGTTTTAAGGGCTGAGGAGGCCCTAGGGCTCCTCTAGCTGGGTAGTTTCCCAGAGTGACCTCAAACTGCTTACTCAGAAGCACAGGCAGGCTGGAGAGGGCTTTTCCTGTGACAGCCACTGGAGTTTAATACCCCCTCTCTGTGCCGGGAACACACACACACACACACACACACACACACAATCAGCCTGAGTAAACCTAACTCTCAGGTGCATGGGCACGATCCTCACCCTTGAAGACCCGATGACTGAACCTCAGGTGTCTAGGGAGAGGAGGAGGACATGGTAGGGAAGGGAATTTACTTCTCTCTTGCAGTCTCTGAAGGCTGACGCTCGCCTTCCTCTTCTAAAAGATGGCTGGCCTCTCTCTAGGCTGAATTCAGTGCCTGGGCTTCCCAGAGCCAGTCCCCAGCACAGAGAGGGAAAGGTGTCTCCCTTGGGACATTAGCCTGGGGAGCGTCCTTCCCACTGTTGAACTGCTGCTGACTGCACACAAGGTGAGAAACTGCCTGCTCCTGTCCCACTTCTGCCTAAATCCTTTGTCCCTCCTGTGTGGGCAAAAGGACCTCGACCCAAAACTGGGGCTAGTGCAGGGGCAGAGCTTTGAGCTCAGCCCTCCAGGATGCTCCCACCTAGGGCTAGGGAAAGGTAAGCATAGCTCAAGTGGCCCGCCGCCCGCCCGGGGCCCTCCTGCCCAGCCCGGTCAGCCCGCCGACTCACCCCAGGGAGGGGCTCTCCGGAGTGGATGTGGATCCGGCCCCGGGGCCGCGGGGGCTCAGGCAGCCTCCACCTTCCCGCCGCGCTCTCGCTCTCGGCGCGTCTGGGTGCTGTGCCGGCTGCTGCCGCGGTGAGCCCGCGAGGAGGGCGGCGCTGGGGTCCGAGATGCGCTGCGCCGGGGGCCCGCCTCCCCACCGCGCCCGCTGCTTCAGCACCGCGGACAGCGGCCAGCCCCGCGCACGAGCGGCCTCTCCCGGAGGCCCGCGCCCCACCCGAGCCCCAGGCCCCTGCTCCCGGGCTCCAGGCACCCGGCTGGACAAAGGCTAGCTCCCTTGGAGGGACGCGCGAAGGCGGCGAAAGCGCAACTCAGCCTCTTAAAGCACATTGGTGTGGTCGGGCAACCCGACCTGGCATCTAGGGCGCTATCTGGGCCCGATCATGACCCGGGAGGAGGCTGGCCCCTCGCGTGGGTCCAGCATGGGAGGGGCCCAGAGAAGATCGGTGCTCAAGCCCTCGTCTCCGCTATCATATGCTCTGGATCTGTCTTGTGAACTAGAGGTTGGAATAGAGGGTGTTGGGGTTCCATCCGACCTGCAATTTCAGTCCTTCCCACCCACCACCCCATCCTTGGTGTCAATCAACCAACAGATGGGACTGCTAGAGCTGGTGACATCACCCATAGCCACTTCCACGTTGTTTTCATTTCTGTTAAAAATCCCTCCCGCTGTTCCTTGTTCTCAGCCAGAAGTCCCTGGATGAGTCGGAGGCGCTCTTCTAACTTGGCTTCCGAAATAGAGCAGCGGCTTGACACAGCCTTGTTTCTCTCCTGGGATAGGTGGGGGCTGTAAGCCTGAAGAAACTCAGCCAGTCTAGAGAATCCACAGTGGGTGACCACGGAGGCCCCACCCACGAGGCGAGGAGACCCTTTCCTTCTCTTAACTAAATTGGCCACTCCTGCCTAATTCTTTTTACAGCACCACAGCGTTTTCTCTCGTTAATTAAAATACAGAAGCATTTTTATTTTTACCCCTGGCCAACTTCCTCATCCCTCATTGGAACAGGGACAACAGAACACAATAGGTTAAAGGTCTAGGTTCATAAATCCTATCCAGGCACATGGAGACTCTGCACAAGCATTCAGGCAGTAGCTGCTGAGGACGAGTACGCTCTGGAACATTCACGAGGGGAAATACGTTGGACCGGAAACTCGGTGCCAGGCAGGGGTGCCTTCTTTTTCACAAGGGAGAAGAATAATATGCCGTGCCTTGAGAAGAGATGGAGCCTGCTCTTGGGAAGCTTTCCCTCCTGGGTGGCCTCATCCCAGCCTTGATATGAGGGTTCGGGTCTAGTCTACTGGATCTTGTTACGCTATGTTGGTTAAATATCACTGGGAGGCCTGCTGTCTTCTGAAGGGAAATGGAGGAACCAAGCATGGGGGCAGTGATGACATGAGAGGGGCTTGGGCGGGGCTTGGCGGGGCTTGGGCGGGGCTTGGGTGGCTTGGGAGGGGCTTAGAGGCAGACGGGATGGGAAGGAACTGGGGGGGAGGGGAGGCTGTGATCTGGGTGTATTGTAAGAGATGAGTAAACAAACAAGCAACAATAACAAAATAACAAAAAGGAGGCGGGGCCACTAACTCTGAAAATTACCTCCTGTCCCTTCTCTTTCTTTTTTAAAGAAATGTGCTGTCCAGACTCAGAAAGAAGAAGGGCTTCCTGTTGCAGACCGTCTATACCTCCAGAGGCTAGGAAACCAAATGGCCATGGCTTCCAAGTCTCTCTCTGCATTACCTCACTTGAAATGGGATGTCAGATGGACCTTGTGACAAAGGGTCCCTTCAGTTTAGTACCTTTGTCTAATTTACAGCAGGATCAGCATTTCCCAGTATGTCTGTATCCTTACATCAGAGGCCAGTGAGGGCCTCTCTCTCACATATGTGCATGTGCATTCATGTGTGTTCAAGTGTGCATGAATACCCATGCATGTATACACTAGAATAAAGTTAAAAAATTTCAGTCACGTGTCTATATTTATACTGGGGTCCAAATGACTAAAGACCTGAAACGGAAACATGCTGAGCCATACAGCGGGATTTTAAGTTTGTCTGATTAGTCCATTGTTTTCTGGTTCTGGAAAAGCTTAATAACTAGCACACACTTCCCTGATTCTCACCAGCAGAGGCTGTAAACAGTGCTGCGCCAGGCCCTCTTCCCCCTTCAGCCCCTTGCAGGGGTTGGGGTGGAGGGGATGGAGGCCCCGTGACCTTCTCTCTAGACACTGTCATGCTGGTGGGCAGTGAACACACACACAGCCCCCACCCCTCAGCATACCTTTTCCTTCTGTTCCCAGCCTCCTCCTTCTTCTCTGAGCCCCTCGCTCCTATCTAATCCCCCTAGGATGGTTTGCAGGGGCCCAGATCAGCTGCTTTGGTGGTGGCCTGCCAAGCTCCCATCCAAGTGCATCATAAGTTGTGCTAAGTACTTCTAGAATGAGCAAACCTGGTGCTTGAGCAGACTGGGAATGGCAGAACTTGAAACGTGCTTTGGGACTTCCTCTAATTCCTCTGCTGGCCACTACCACCCTCTCTTCACTCCCAGTTCATTCCCTGTGAGGTCAACCCAGAGAAGGCAGTCTGGAGCAGGTCTGCCTTCCTGGTAGGTAGGGGAAAATGAGCTCTAAGCTTACAGAAAGTGCACAGAACCTGGCCCTCCCCAGGGTGCTTAAAGGCCCTGGGAAGGTAGTCACAAGTAGGGTCCTATGAGTAACTCCAACTGGAATACCCAAAACATAATCCACACATCAAATGAGATACAAGAAGAAAGCAGGAGTGGTCCCTGGTTCTGGAAAGACTCAGTGAAACAGTATTTGGCAAAACCAGAACGGGGAACTGGGAAGGGGTGGGAGGGAGGACAGGGGAAGAGAAGGGGGCTTACGGGACTTTCGGGGAGGGGGGGGGCTAGAAAAGGGGAAATCATTTGAAATGTAAATAAATTATATCAAATAAAAAAAAAGACAAAAAAAAAAAAAGAAAAAAAAAAAAAGAAAACCTGCAAGACAGAGAATTGCCTCTTGAGCCCAAGTAATGCCTCGAAGCTGCAGCTGTGGTCACTGGCTGCAATAGGGGAGAGAGAGAGACAGACAGACAGACAGACACCAGAGAGCCACATCCATTTTCGTTGGAACTGGAAAGGCCTTTGTGACATTGTCACATTGTAACTGATGTGACACTATTCTAGGATCAGACCTGTCTGTCAGGCAGAGCTTGAGAAGAGTCACAAATGACCTGATAGGTCACCCGGCTCTCTGCACCTCAGTGTGCATCTGTGTGAGAAGACGACATAAGGTCGGCTGACCGTTGCCTTGAGGACGGTGGAGGCAACTGAGTAGTAAAGTGCTTGCTGTGCAAGCGAAGGACCTGAATTCAATCCTGAGCCCCCAAAACTGGGCGTGGGGTTCACACTTTCAATCCTAGCACCAACAGGTGGGGACAGGCAGGTCCCGGCAGCCAGCCTACCTGTGTCAAGCCATGGGTCTCAGGGGCTGATCCTGTCTTAGTAAACAAGGTAGTTGGTGATAGGAACAGTGTCTGAGACTGACTTCTGCACACCCGTGTGTGTGTGTGTGTGTGTGTGTGTGTGTGTGTGTGTGTGTATGTGTGCAGGGAGATTCAAAACTGCCAGGTGTAGCTACTCTCTTTAGCTACTTTGTAGGTTCCTCTTCCTTCCAACCCTCTCCACCCTTTTTCTTCCACCCCTTTTAACCCCCTACCTAGATAAGAGAGAGGAAAGAATGGCGAGGAAAGGAAAGGGGACGATGTTATCCTTAGGTTACTTCCTAATTAGGGTCATTGAGTTTCTTGGGGCAAGTTTGATCTTTATCATCAGGATATCTAATTTCTTCTTGTTTCTTCTTTGTATACAACTACTTAATGAACTGCAGCCAACAGCAACCAACAGCCTCTCGGGGATTATATGTACCCTCTGACTAGTTCCCAGAATCCCAAACATCACACAACTGCAGAAACTATCTTCAGCTGGCAAACCATGCTTCTGCTAAATCATGAGGCAAATCATATTGACTGCTGTGGACAATCTGAAGCAGCCCCATAGCCCCACACCTGGGATTAAAACAAAACCAAAACCAACATTCTTATAATATTTCTGTGGGTTTTTTTTTTTTAAGAAACCAAAATTCCAAAATTGTCACTACAGCCATGGTTACCCCCATGGGTGCGGAGTGAATAGCAAAAGGGTGGGCAAACCCTTGCCAATATTAGGAGTTATGGAAGAGGGAGTCTTTGAGCTGGACCAGCCTGGAAGTGTTGAGATTAGTTATGAGAGAGGTTTGCAATACAGAATATCTTGAGAGCTAGCCATAGGGCCGTGCTGTGTCTTACAGATATGTGCTAAGTAGGGAACTAGATGCTCCGTTTGAGCTAGGAGCAGACACAGGAGGCAGTGTCTGATGTGGTTTGAGTGAGATTGGCCCTCATAGACTCATATAGTTGAATGTTTAGTCATTAGGGAGCAGCACTTTTTGAAAGGATTAGGAGGTGTGACTTTGCTGGAGGAAGTATGTCACCAGGTTTTGAGGTTTCAGAAGTCCCATGCCACGCCCAATGGCTGTCTTCTGTGGATCTGGATGTATAACACTTATCTACTTCTCTACCACTGTGTCTGCCTGTGGGGACAAATCTCTCAAACTATAAGCAACCTCCAATTAAATGTTTTATTTTGTAAGAATGTCCATGGTCATGGCCTCTCTGCACAGCAGTGGCACAGTTGGTGTCAGGGCATTGCTGTGACAGGCATGGCCATGATGCTTGTTGGTGGAATGTGGACTTTGAGGCTTTGAATTAGGAAAGCGGTTGAACCTTTAAGCAGAGCTTGGTGGGCCATACGAGTGCCAGAGGATAAAATCTACAGCATAAAAGACAGTGCTGAGGGTGACATGAACTATGGGCACCCAGGCCAAGAAGTTTCAGAGGAGAAGAATTAGGTAGCGCCCTAGAAACCATTCTTGTGATGTTTTTGTGGAGAACGTGGCTGCTTTGTACCCTTGTCCAAAAAATCTTCCCGAAGTGAAATCGAAGAGTTTGGACTAGTGACATTGGCAAAGGAGATTTCAAACAGCCTCGCACTGACTGCACCTTGTGGTTGTTAGTGTTCGCTCCTATGCAGATCTATAACGACAAGGAGCAAGCTGAACAAGGTATAGAACGGACAGTTTGAGGAGAAGAGCACCAGGAAGTGTAGTGGACCCAAGTCCGGAGCTCAATTAGATAAAAAGTTTGAAGAAAGGCCTGGTTGCCAAGTGAAATTAAGGGAGTGATGACATCAGGGAGTGGTGACATTAAGGGAGTGGTGACATGGGGCGAGGTCCCACACAGCTACGCTTCCACCTCAGGAAAAGGAATTCAAGAAAAGCTTAAGCAGTGAAGGAACCCACCAAAAACCAGAAACCATGAAAATGTATTTGAACAGGGGGCCAAGTCCTAACCCCAGCAAGCAGAAGACCTTGCCGGCTTCAGTCGTGTGTCTCTGGCTTTTAGAGGCAAGGATACAAGAAAGGGGTTGTGGAATCTCCCTCTGCAGCTAAGGAAGGCTTTGGAAGTCGGGTGTGAGTCAGAGATGTTCCTCTATGGAGGCCCAGAGGGGCCATTGCACGAAGCTGTGAAGGTGAAACCTGGATTTCCCTGGAGCCAAGAAGATGCTGGAGATGCGCGAGTCTACCTCTCTGGTAGCAGCAGGGAGTGGGAGCAGCCAAGAGGAAGCAGTGGGCTGCAGCCAACAAAGCTGAGAGGAGCTGGAGCTCTGCGGGGCATTTGACATCAGACACGGGGTGTGGAGAGTGCCCTGGTGTTTCCTCATCTTGCTCCCTTCGGTCTGTATCCGCTCACTGTGCTTGCTCCCGTTCGTCCTTTTAGAATGGTGATGTGCAGCCTGTGCCATTGCATGTTGGAAGTACGTGACCTGCCTTTATATTTGGATATTTACAGGGGATCCCAGCTAAGAGCCTCAGAAGCAGGTTTGAAGTTTTAAACAGTGCGGAGACTGTGACAGACTATGGGGGCTTTGGAAGCTGGACCGCATGCAGTTTTGCATTATGATGTGGCTACAAGCTATGGCCAAGGAGTGGAGTATGGTGGTTTAAGTGAGAATGGCCCGAAAGGCTCACAGTTTGAAGGTTTAGTCATCAGGGAGTGATTGAGAAAGATCAGGAGGGAGGAGGCGTGGCTTTGTTGGAGGAAGTGCATCACTGATGTGAAGAGGTTCCACAGCCCATGGCAGGCTCTGGCCTCATGCTGCCTGTGGCTCTGAGAGAAGCACAACTCTCAGCTCCTTCTCCAGCACTATGCCCGCCACGATGACAATGGATTAAACCTCTGAAATTTTAAGCAAGACCCAATTAAATGCCTCCTTTTATAACAGTTGTTGTGGTCATGGTGTCTCTTCACTGACTAAACCATCGTGGGTACAAATGTTTGCTACTAAACCTGTCAAACTTGGTTCAGCTCATGCCCCATAACTATGTATCCATATAATGGAAGGAGGGAACTGACTTCCCAAATTTGTTTTTTGCATCCCCACACATGTACTCTGGCAAGCCTGTGTGTGTGCATGCTGGCGTGCACATGCACAAACACACACCACAAAATAAATTTAACTTTTAAGTATGCAAACAAGTTGAATAGAGTATGTTCCAAACATGTAAATGGGTCAGTAAGGACGTGAGAAGATGCGGCAGAGCACAAATCAGAATCACAGTGGGTTCCACAGACACCCATTACTATGGCTACTATACCAGACAAGGACCAGTGCTGGCGAGAATCTGGAGAACCTGCAGCTTTTATGTTGGCGGGAATAAAAATGATGGAGCTGCTGTATCAGTTATCCTGTAACCTGGCAATTACACAAATATACTCAAAGGAACTGAAAGCAGGGCCTAGAGAAGTACCTGAACACCACTGTCCACGGCAGTGTGGTCCACAGAGACATTCTGATGAAACCCAGTGTCCACTGCTAATGATACACCTTAATCCCAGGAGACAGAGGCAAGCAGGTCCCTCTGAGTTCAAGGCCAGCCTGGTATAGCGCAAGTTTCAGGTAAAGGAAAGCTTAGGTCCAGGCGTGGCCCAGGCCTTTAGTACCAGCGCTCAGGGGACAGAGGCAGGCAGGTCAGTGGCAGTTTATTTTGTGGGGTTCAGAAGCAGTTTTCACAGGGACAGTTTTACACGGATGAACAAACTGTAACATGTGCCTAACGGTGGAATACTACTCAGCCGTAAAGGAAGACAATTCTGGCACATGTTAGAAGCTGCTGAAGCTTGAGGACATGATAAATCAGTCACAAAATGACACCATGGGATTCACTCGTGTGAAGCCCAGAGAACTCAATCCACCCTGGCCGACAGGAGGATGGGGGTTGCCAGGGGATACCGGGAAGAGGGAAAGGCAAGTCATTACTTAATGAGCATAGAGTTTTAGTTCTTCAAGTTAGAGCAAATTCTGGGGGTGGGTGGAAGTGGGGGCTCCCAAGGTATTAATATAGTTAATGCCACTGAGCTTGTATGCTTAAAGATTGTTACGATGATTGGCAGCCAATGGCTGCTGAGGGAGGAGGAGGAGAGCTTTTCTGGGGGGATGTGGCCATGGGTAGGTTGCTGATCCTCATTCCGACAGCACTAATTGGACTCGATGGGCCATAAAAAAAAATTGGACATGAAGGTCTAGAGGGAGGATGGATACGACCAAGATACATTGTATGCGTGTGTGAAACTGTCAAAGATACATAAAAATATTAAAATGGCTAAAACAGTAAGGTTTATTTTTGTGTATTTTACTTTTAAACATTTAGTAGTGTGTATGTGCGTGTGTGTGTGTGTGTGTGTGTGTGTGTGTGTGTATTTATGGTGTTCATGCCTGTGCACATGCATTTGTGTGTTGGCACAAGCATGCGGAGGCCAGATGTCAGGTGTATTCCTTAGGCTCTACCTAATACATTAGCAAGAATCTGTCACTCAACTCGGAACTCTGGCTAGCCTAGTCAGCCAGTTTACTCCAAGGATCCCATTTCCACCTTCCAAGAGCACTGTGATTCCAGGAGAGCCGGCAGGCCCACCTAGATTTTCAGTGGGTTCTGGTGTAGAAGAAATTAAACCCACCAACACAGCTGCTCTGGCAAGGGGCAATCCACTGGAATACACACACACCTTAATCCCAGGAGACAGAGCAAGCAAGTCTCCAAGTTCAAGGTCAGTCTGGTATAGAGCAAGTTTCCAGTAAAGAAAAGCTTAGGTCCAGGCGTGGTGGTCCAGGCCTTTAGTCCCAGCGCTCAGGGGACAGAGGCAGGCAGGTTAATGCCAGTTCAGTTCATGGAGTTCAGAGGCAGTTTTCACAGGGACAGTTTTAGAGTCACGTTGCAGAGAGAACAAGCTAGACACAGGTGAAGACAGAATGAGTCAGGGAGTAAGAAGGAGCCAGAAGATTAAAACAGATTGCCACAGTTAGTTTGAGGTCAAGCAGAGCAATTTGGTGAAAAGCTGAGAGAAGACAGATTCAATCTGTCAGCTTGGAGGAGTTTGGGCCAGAACAGCTGAGTTGAAGCAGCCAGCCAGAGTTCAGAAAGATGGAGAAAGGGAGAACTTGTTCAGCAGTCAGCCTCCGAGATGACAATTACATCAGGCTAATAAAAATTACTTTTATGTTCTGGGGACAAACACTTTACCCACAGAGCCATCTCTTCAACCCCTTATTTACATATTTGACCGCAATAAAACCTTTTTAAAACCAATGCTTTTCTTAAGGATCTATATTCACAAAGGAAAGCAAGGCATGATGTCATACAGCTTTAATCCCAGCACTCAGGGCCAGAGGCAGGTAGGTCTCTAAACTCAAAGCTGGCCTGGTCAGTATAGGGAGTGAGTCCAGGGCAGCCAGGGGATCTGATGCATTCTTCTGATTTCCAGAGGAACCAGGCACACAGACATGCACGCAAACTCATAAAGTAAACTTAATTTTAAAAAACTGAAATGAAGCCGGGTGGTGTTGGCGGCGGTGCACGCCTATACCCAGCACTCTGGGAGGCAGAGGCAGGTGGATTTCTGAGTTCGAGGCCAGCCTGGTCTACAGAGTGAGTTCTAGAACAGCCAGGGCTACACAGAGAAACCCTGTCTCGGAAAAAACCAAAACCAAAAGAACCAAAAAAAAAAAAAAAAAAAAAAAAAACTTGAAACGAAGATGTTTTCATATAAAATAAGATGAAAAGCAGACTTTACTGCCGTCGACATGATCACAAGAAACGCCAAGGGCTCCTTGAGTAATGAAAATTATCACAGATAACAGCACAGCAATGTAGAAAAATCTAAAGATGACCTAAACTGTTTAAAATACAGCTAAATATAGTAAGTATTGCATTTATAGGGCACTAAATGCAGTATGTAGCCCAGTGATATAGAGCTTGCAAGGTCCTGAGTCCCAGCCCCAAAACAAAACTAAACTAACCGGGACCAGTCACCCGAGCTTGGTGGGATTCACCCTTGCAGTGACAGGAGGACCAGGACCCAGGGAACCGGACCTGCTGAGGCAGCCTTAAATTGCTTGAAAGGGCAAATAATAATTAAGGTACACTAAATAATAATTAATGTACCTTAGATTCAGACTATTACTTAAAAATAGAGGAGAAAATGAAATAATTTAAGATGCTTGGTTAATAATTTTAAATATTAGACAGAAAGAAAGCTACACCAAATGGAATTTCCTCCCTTTTTAAGGCTTAATATATTCCTCTAGAACAGTGGGAATTCCTTCCTAATGCTGCGACCTTTTAATACAGTTAGTTCCCTCATTTTGTGGTGACCCCCCAACCATAAATTTATTTTTGTTGCTAGTCCATAACTGTAATTTTGCTACTGTTATAATTGTGATATAAATATTTTTGGAGATATAGGTTTGCCAAGGTGGTTGAGGTACACAGGCTGGGAATGACTGTTCTACATGGCCACACGGCCAAGGGTTTCTGTCACCTGAGGGTGGCTGTGAGTCCTTCCAGCCTTTGGATTTCAGGTCACATAGTGAACAGGACAGAGCAGAGAACATGGAGTCAGGCGGATCTGACTTAGAGCCTACTGGCTCTGTCTGTGAGGAGCTCGGTGCCTGACAAGCCATAAACCACAGCAATGCGAAGGGCAAAGCAGCCTTGCACCAGGGCCTCGTCATTGAGAACCTCATGCGCACACTACTATGCCTTCGGAGTTCTGGGGCACAAGCACCCCAGGCTTCCGTCCTCAGACTCTTCTACCCAGCACACGAGACGGCAAATGGAAAACCGCACAGCCACCAATCAACTCGTAGCTTCATAAAATACATCGCCAGCCAAGGGTAACTGGCTGGAGAACATTTCACATTCCATTCAACAAGTCTCTATTCGTCCAACTCTGTCTGCACCGGCAGGGCGGCTGGGAACAATTCATGCCTAGAGGCAGTGGCTGATGAAGCCCCAGAGAGGATTCAACACAAAGCCTGAACACGGACTTGTGTATGGACATCGAGGGGTCTGCAGGCAGCTTTGACAGCGAGGCTACAAGTTCAATTCCTTCCCCAGACAGTACTGCAGCTGGCAAGTCCAGCCCTGCTTGTTCCCCTCACCAGTTGCTTTCCCACTGGCTGCTTCTCCACTGACTGCTGGCCCACCAGCTGCTTCCCCACCAGCTGCTTCTCCACTGACTGCTGGCCCACCAGCAGCTTTCTCTGACAGCTGTGTCTTATGAAAAACTGACTGAAACTTGCATGTGGCTCCTGAATATTCAGCTTTTACTGTTCTCGTAAATGCTTACCAGTTTTTAAGCAACATTATTTGGAAGTTGATTTGTGGCCGTGGAGGAGGGCAAGCGTGCTCTGAAGGCGTTTACTTACTAAAGGCTCGCTCCTCGCATCACCACTGGGAGTCCTGCTGCTTGGCCCAGCCAAGGCTCCCAGCCGTTCTACAGCTCCTTATCCACACATAGTCAAGGTCCACTGTGTTTCTCAAGACTGCGACCCTGACTCCGTAGAGACCGGATGGAGCATGGCCTGGCCTTAGTCGTTTAGCTCTTGTCCCTGAAGACAAGCGGCACATAAAGAGAGGACCCCTGGCCTGCGTGTGAGATGCAGACACTTACAGGCGAATCATAAAGAGAGCTGCCGAGAATCTCAGAGCAATAACAATGTAAAGTTTGGTAGCAAGCAGGCAAAAGTGTGACTCTCCCTTCTGAAGCCCTAAAGTTAAAACAAATAAAGCTTTTCAAGGGGCTGGAGATGGCTCGGCAGTTAAGAGCACAGGCTGTTCTCCCAGCACCTTCGTGGTGGATCGCAATCATTTGAAATTCCAGTACCAGGGGATTCAATGCCATCTGGCCTCTGTGGCCACCAGGCACACCCATACACATAAAAGTGAACATTAAAAAAAAAAAGGCTTATCTGCCTTTGGGTGACCCTTCACCGTATTTGCCACACTCAGCAAATTTCCATACCTCACGAACGTTTCTTTCTTTTCTTTCTTTCTTTCTTTCTTTCTTTCTTTCTTTCTTTCTCTCTCTCTCTCTTTCTCTCTTTCTTCCTTCCTTCCTTCTTTCTTTTCTTTTTTTCTTTTTTTGAATTTTTTGGATTTGGTTTTTTCAAGACAGGGTTTCTCTGTGTAGCCCTGGCTGTCCTGAAACTCACTCTGTAGACCAGGCTGGCTTCGAACTCAGAAATCCACCTGCCTCTGCCTCCCAGAGTGCTGGGATTACAGGCGTGCACCACCACCACCCGACTGAATGTTTCTTTAAACTTAGGAAATATACCCATGCATGCCTCTTTAAAAAAAAAAAAAAGATGTAATTGGCTGTACCTCTCTAAGGCTGACCTTTGACTCTAGCTTATAGTGCAACTGAAAAGCTGCCTGAAAGCTCCAGGACCACTTTATGGCAGCAGGCACACTGGACTGGCTAGTTTTGTGTGTCAACTTGACACAGGCTGGAGTTATCACAGAAGGAGCTTCAGTTGGGGAAGTGCCTCCATGAGATCCAGCTGTGGGGCATTTTCTCAATTAGTTATCAAGTGGGGAGGGCCCCTTGTGGATGGTTCCACCTTTGGGCTGGTGCTCTTGGGTTCTATAAGAGAGCAGGTTGAGCAAGCCAGGGGAAGCAAGCCAGTAAGAAACATCCCTCCATGGCCTCTGCATCGGCTCCTGCTTCCTGACCTGCTTGAGTTCCAGTCCTGACTTCCTTTAGTGATGAACTGCAATGTGGAAGTGTAAGCTCAATAAACCCTTTGCTCCCCAACTTGCTTCTTGGTCATGATGTTTGTGCAGGACTAGAAACCCTGACTAAGACACACACACACACACACACACACATACACACATGCACACACACATATACACACACACGCGCACGCGCGCACACATACACACACACACACACACACACACACACGGGCACACATATACATAGGCACATAGCATATTTCAGATTCAGGCCCACAGTAAGGTCTGCTGGAATTCTTGAGACCAATGTGGAGATGTTGGCTATATCTTCTTGCCTGTCTCCCTCAAAACCACCTTGAAGAATGTTCGTATGGATTGACAAACATTGGAATCTTTGTACAACACACGCACTGTAGCTCCGACTTGCCAAGGTCCCCCCAGCTCTTCTCTGGCTCTCAGATGCAGGTCAACAGCAATATCGTGTATTGTGTAAGGCTGCCCAGCCAAAGCCTTTTTAGCACCCAGACGTGCCTGCCGATGATGAAACTCGAGAAGACACAAGAGTAAGCATTTGTGCATTCTACCCCGGCTGTCCCAGGTACGCACTTCCAGTTGTCACTGGCCACCGGGTTTTTATTTATTTATTTATTTATTTATTTATTTATTTATTTATTTATTTATTTTTTTTTTTTTTAACAGTCGTTCACTTTGTTGCACGCACACAGAGTCCCTTGCTTTCCTCAGATACTGGCCATCAGTGCACAGGAAAGCGGCGCACAACAGCACATTCCCAGTGGGATTCATACCCCCATCCTGCGCACAGCACAAACCAGAGCTGCTCACTAAATGAGGATCGCTCATCCTGGTACAGGAGCTGAGGCTGCGAGGCTATTTTGTAGAAAGCATCCATTCTGCCCAAGGCTCTGGGGACAGAAGTAAGCCACTGGCTCTGGCGTCTGTAAAGACTGTACCCAAGTCCCTCTCAGCTAAGCCACCTCCCTCCATGGGGCCTGAAGGTGGAGTCAGCAGGATTAGCAAACGCTTGCTTGATGCTGACCCATCCAGCTGTACTGGGCTGGTCCAGGGCTCTTTGGGTCTCTGGTTTCCATGAGCTCTGCAAGCTGTCTTTTCTTTCTGGGCTGAATGGGCAGGGCTGATGGTGAAGAGAGGTAGAACTCACTTGTATTAGCAACTGGCACCTGGAACAGGTGGAAAAGCTGCGTCTATGGGGAGGGGAGGAAGCTGCCTAGACCACCCACAGGTCCCTGAATACACACACAGCCACAGGGCGTGGCCCTACTTGAATGGCTTTCTTCCTGTCAGGGTGTAGATTTTCTCAAAGCCTCTCCCTGCACTGGATGTGTTTCCAAGACGACCCTGATCCCTCCGGGATCTCCCCTTGCTTCTTGAGTCCAGCAGTTATTCCCAAGAGGACGCCAAGATCAGCAGCTCTTGCGGCTCAGCTCCGGAAGCAAACTCACCCTTCCACAGAGATCGGCCCACATGTTCGTTGGGGCACACTGCACATGGGCTAATGCCCAGCAATTTTTTGCCCATTTGTCATGACTCATGTAGATTAGTTCCAAAGCTATTAAAAAATAAATGATCTCCCCTCGGCGAAGCTCTGAAGCCAACACAACTTATTAATTAACACAGTTACTGACTCTGGAGACTCATCACGCTAGAGCTGCGGTGATAATCTGATTTCCCATATAATTGCCACAGCTCTGCAAGTCTGAGCCACAGCAAAATCATCAGACTGAAGCACACAAAAGGCCTTGGCTGGTTTGCCCCAATCAAAGGAGAGTTATGCCATCCACTTACCATCAGCGCCCCCTAGTGGTTGGGCTGTATTTGCAAAGTGGTTCTCTTGGAGGAAAGGGAGATTGTTTTCACCCAACACTTCAGCAGCAATACCAGGGGCATAACATGGTACTGAGGAAACGGTAGACAGGAGGCAGGTGCCAGGTTCAGTGCGGTGGCAGTGACTCAGGGAGGTTGAAGCAGGGGACTTGCTCCCATTCAGGAGTCTGAGGCCAGCCTGTTCTACATAAACAATAGCATTTTTTCCTTTCTTTGATATGCATGGTGTTTTGCCTGCCTGTGTTTCTGTGTGCCATGTGAACACAGTGCCTGCAGAGGCTAGAACAGGGTATCGGGTCTCCTGGGGCAGTTGTAGATGACAGTGAGCTGCCATGCAGGTGCTGGGGACTGAACCGGGGTCCTCTGGAAGGAGCAGCCAGTGCTCTTAACCATGGAGCCCTCTCTCCCAAAAAAATAAAAAAATGTGAAGAGATGCCGCCAGTCCCCCGCCCCTTTCCTGCACAGCATGAGGGAACCTTTCACTGCTAACCAAACTGTCCTGCCAATGACATCATCACTGTAGTTTGTCACGGCACTGCAGGCCAGGCATGATGCTGACACTTTACACATCTTTGCAACAATCCAGTTCTTCAAATAAAGGAACTGAGACTGAGGAGGGTTGCCATGGCAACGGAGTGACATAACCAAGAGCTTTGGGAATGCACTTGGGCTCTGAGACGACAGAACCCTGAGGAGCAAACTAGACACAGAGCTTGCTTCTACTCCTTGAGGCTGTCCCTCTCCAGTGTCATGACCTGCTGACACCGCCATCCATCATCAGGACCCTCGGCCACTACTGTCCTGCTTAGCTCTGAACAACAATGCCAAGACTGCAGCTGAGCCCTTCTGGGAGGGCCGTTGCTGGTGCATGCCTTGCTGCCGGTGCATGCCTTGCTGCTGGAGCATGCCTTGCTGCCGGTGCATGCCTTGCTGCTGGAGCATGCCTTGCTGCCGGAGCATGCCTAGCTGCAGGTGCATGCCTTGCTGCTGGCCCCTCTAGCACCATCTTGAGACATCACCATTGCATCCCAACCCTTCTGTGCTCCTGCCTCCCTGGCTAGTCTCTGACTCTGCAGACGGCCATGCTGGCTCCTCTCTACCTCTTCCAGGATAGGGTCCCACACCACTTCCTCCAAGCAGGCTTCCCTGATCTCAGCTGTTGCTGAAGTACCAATCCTGGTGCACCCTTCACTAGCAAGAGGCTCCCTGTGGCTTGCGTGTCGCCTCACAGCTGGAGGGAGGTCCGTGGAAGCTGACAGTAGGACCTGCTTTCCTTTGGCTCTCAACTCTCTTAGCACAGAATGATGTGCAGTAAATATTGATCATATATATTAACTGATTCCTGCACGTAACTCGGTGGTGGAATACTCCCCTGTTGTAAGGCGGTTTGAATGAGAATGTCCCCCATAGACTAAGGTATCTGAACTTTTGATCCTCGGTTGGCGGTACTGTTTGGGGATGAAGGTGCTGCCTTGCTTCCGGAAGTCCGTCACTGGGGATGGATGGGCTTTGAGAGTTCATAGCCCCAGCCAACTTCCTGCCTGCAGCTGAGCATGTCCCAGCTTCCCACGCCCGCCATTTGCCGCCATGCCTCCTTACTAGGGTGGACTCTTGTCCCTCTGTAACCATAGGCCAAAATTAACTTTCTCTCCCACAACTGAGGGGTTTTTGTTTGTTTGTTTGATTGTTGGCTGATTGGTTGCTTTTGAGATTTTTGGTTCATTGTTAGTTTTTTCAAGACAGGGTTTTACTCTGTAGTCCTGGATATCCTGGAATTCACTCTGTAGACCAGGCTGGTCTCAAACTCTTCCTGTCTCTGCCTCCCAAGTGCTGGGATTAAAGGCATGTGCCACCACTGTCTGGCCTGGTTATGGTGTTTTATCACAGTAACAGAAGAGTAATTGACACACTCAGCATGTGCAAAGGTCCTGAGTTCAATCCCCAGTACCGACACCACCACCACCAAAAAAAAAAAAGTAAGTTGCATTATATAAACATGGACTGACTTCACATATATGGAAGTCCATAATATTTAGCAGGAAAGCAAGTTTTTCTAATTGGGAACAAACAGGAGGCACTGAAACAAGTGAGACACAGGCTGCTCACTGCACAGGGCTCCAGACAGAGTATTAATGCAAAAGTGCAAAGCCAAACAGGCCCTCAGAGCACTGCTCTCAGTCAAACGGGTGGAAAGAGCAGATGCCAACGGTGGGAAACTGAAGAGCAGAGTGAGAGGAGTTATCCTGCCAACCCTTAGCAGGTACCACACACTCCTGCCCCTGCAGGCATTGAGGTGTGGCTGCTGTGTCCCTCACGCCCCAGCAGGTGGCAGAGAGGAGATGCTATGTCTACGCTCTGACCTGTGAACATCTGAATGATTAGTAGCCTAACACTCCAAAGGGAGCCTGAGAAGACTAGTCCTACACCACAGGTCACTGGACAGGGAGCTAGCCTGAGCTAGCCCAGTCCCATGCAGGCCTGGACAGGCTGGGAGCGGGTTGGAGGCAAGAGGAGCCTTGCCTGGAGCCCTACAAGAATGGGTGGGACAAGAGGGAGGGAAGAACAGGGCACAACATACGGGCACCACGATGATCATGACGACAACTAGAACCTCTGCCTGGGATCGTGGGCTGAGAGGGGAGTGAGCCTGAGACAGATGACCCTTTCATGGGGCCACTCAGGCGTTCTAGGGTGAGGAACAAGCCTTAGAAGACCACCAGACTGACACCATGGGGCCTGGACAGGAAGCTAGCCTGAGATGACCAGCAGTCTGGCACCCCGCAGGCCTTGGGGCGGGGCACACCATGCCTGAGATGACCCCTGGCCATAATGCACAAGCAGGGCACAGCACCCCGAGACTGCTCCTGAGAGGACCCCAGACACTCAGAGACCCTGGGCGTCACAAAGAGGAACAAGTAAGTGGTGGGGAAATAGAAGAGAAACAGAAACAGCAGGACGTGGGCACAATGGAGACAGGCAGAACCGGAGACTCCGGGGTGGTGAGGAACAGCCTGATGTGAGTAGCCAGTGATGCCACCTGGAACCAGGGTGGGGTCCTGGCCTATGCCGCGCTGGGGGCCCTGCCTGGGTTTTGGCTCCATGGCAGCAGGGATCTGTTACCACCAAAGGCCAGGCCAATGTCCCTGGTCTGGTCTACCGCCTGGAGACAAGTTAGTGTCTGAGGACAGAGCAGAACTGGCCCCACCCCTCACACCTGGATGTCACGGGAGAGCTGACCCTGGGGTGTGACAACAGGAGAGCTGTCCCAGCTCCTTGTCAGCTGCAGTGCTCCTGGGCAGCACAGTAGAGCAGACGCTAGTGGTGGGTGGCCTAAGCCATCCAATAACCTCTGGGAATAAGTGTTTGCAAGTGGAGCTCCCTATGGCGCGGCCCTTTGGAGATTTCCACCCACCCAGCACCTGTGGAGGTGTTACTGCTGACCCCTGGGCTGAGCCTAGTGTTCTAGCATTTGCTCTACTTATTGTTATGGTAATTATTAGTTTTGTTGCCTGTTGTGATTGAGACTCAGTTTACTGCGAACAAAAACCTCTTGGATAGGTGAGTCTTTGATAATTTTTCTAAAGTTTCTACAAGGAAATGAAGCCTCTTTGCAATCTACCACAGAAACCTCTGTGCTCCTGGCTACCTCTGCAGTCATTCTGAGTAAGCAGGAGGTGCTCACTAAGGTTAATGATTCTTGCTTCCTTAACTGTTCTAAAAAAGAGATAACTACATTACAAGAACTCAGAGATGGTTTCTTAAAAGATGACATTAAGAACTTATAGAACATAAAAGGAAGAAATATGGGCATATAAGTTCAGACTTTCCTCCAGCGCCAGAAAATCAACACAAGCTCTAAATCTCCCATTTCCCTTGGAGGCGAAGTACAAATAGAAACTACCAGGAAGAATTGGAACTTAGTCCCAACAGTTAATAGATAGGAATTTGTCTTAGTTAGGGTTTTACTGCTGTGAATAGACACCATGACCAAGGCACATCTTATAAGAACAGCATTTAATTGGGGCTGGCTTACAGATCCAGAGGTTCTATCCATTATCATCCAGGCGGGAGAACGGCAGTGTCCAGGCTGACCTGAGGCTAGAGGAGCTAAGAGTTCTATTTGTTCCTAGGGTAGTTAGCAGAAGACTGGCTTCCTGGCAGCTAGGACAAGGGTAATAAAGCCCACACAGCAGTGGCATGCCTACTCTGATAAGCCACACCTCCTAATGGTGCCACTCCCTGGGCCAAATGTATACACACCATCACAGAATTAATCATTACCATTCTGAAAATGCATAAAAAATAGGATTACAACTGCAGTTCACATAAAACAGTGATACATGGGCCATATGAGTTAGACCCACACCTGAAAAAATTATTCTATGTAGGGTATCATCCTCTCTGACTATAAAAATATAAAAACAACATACTGTTAGAGACTAACCATAGAGCTTGAATAACTTTCATTTCCATAATTGCATGTCGGCTGCTGGCCTGGGCACGTATGAATAGAATGTGCCTGGCTAAACATAATCACTTGGCTTGCCATAATCTAACATTCATGCTTAAATAGGAAATAAAGGTTAATTGATGCAGATATGGGGCAAGGGTCAATTAATGATGACATGGGATTAGGGAAGAGGAAAAGAAACCAAAATGGGTAAATGTTAATGATTCTTGGGAAATAATTAAACAGGAATTAATTGAAACTGTCCATGCTTGAATGCTTGGGAACTATATAAAGATGGTGTGAGCTGTTCAGGGCCATCTATTTGAAAGACAACCAGTGGTCAGACTCTTCATTTTCACCAGCTCCACACATCTGTCCTATGGCCCAGAACTCCATGGGAGCTGGACTGCGGCAGGCAGGGGCACAGGCGGGCCGGTTCCCCTGGACTGAGTATGTGGGAGCTGGCCCCGCTGGTCTGCCCTGCAGTGAGGTAAGATCCCGCCCCCAGCCCATGCTGCCTATGGCAGACAGGAATGCCGGCCCGAGGTCATTAGAGCAGGAGAGCTGGCCCTGCACCTCACCTGGGCAGCACTTGGGAGAGCTGACTCTTGTGATGGGGGCAGGGCTGAGCTGGCCCAAGAGTGTGAGTATCAGAGAGCTGGTCCTGCCACTTGTCTGCTGTGCGGTGACATGGGAGATGCCCACCTCCCCTCCCTCATCCCTTGCCACCAAGGCTGCAGGAGGGCTTGGCCCCAGGGCCATGAGAGTGGGATGGTCAGGCCATGTTCCTCACCGGCTGCAATACTTGGGAGAGCGGGTCCTGCACCTCGCTTGAGCAGCAGGGTAGAGCTAGCCCTGATTGTGGGGGTGGCAGGTGAGCCAGCCCGAGGCTATGGGAACAGGAGACCCGGGGAGAGTGGGCCCTGCACCCTGCCGCGCAGCACAGTAGAGCTGGCTCTCGTGACGTGGCACAGATGAGCCTGCCCCCAAGGGAATGACATTAGGAGACTCCGCCCCTTGCTAGGTGGTATTGGATGAACTAGGCGGGAGAGATGGGTCTGCTGTGGTATGAGGGCCCGACGCCATGTTTTCCACCATGATGATAATGAACTAAACCTCTGAAAGCGTAAGCCAACCTTGAGGAAATGTTTTCCTTTATAAGGGTTGCCACGGTCATCGTGTGTCTCTTCACAGCAATGGAAACCCTACGACGAGACTGTCATGGAACCAAGGCTCCTTGTCACTAAGAGGGACGGTTTTATGGCCCAGGGGACCACGAGAAGCAAAGACCCGTGCTTGCAGTGACCTGCCTTTACTGAATCCTACAGGTGAACCAGTAAGGACGAAGGCCCACTCGTTGAGGTGAAACGGACTCCATGGACTCGTAAGACATTGTAACACCTGAGAAAACATTCAGAATGAGGACTGGGGAGGTGGCTCTCGACTGCAAGGTAAGCACGAGAGCCTGAGGCTGACTGCTCAGAACCCACCTAAAGCCAGGTGCAGTAGCACATGTCTATAACCCCAGGGTTTCTTTCTTTTTTTTTTTTTTTTTAAGATTTATTTATTTATTATATATAAGTACACTGTAGCTGTCCTCAGACACACCAGAAGAGGGCATCAGATCTCATTTCAGAGGGTTGTGAACCACCATGCGGTTGCTGGGATTTGAACTCAGGACCTCTGGAAGAATAACTGCTGAGCCATCTCTCCAGCCCCAACCCCAGCATTTCTATGGCAAGATGGAAGAAGCACAAGAATCTGAGGAGGCTTATGAGCCAATTAGCCTGGAATATACAGCAGCAAGCGACAAAAGTGTGATTCTGACTTAAACAGGATGGGATGTGCATGTGCGCGTGCACACACACACACACACACACCCACCATTGCAAAATACATATCTTGATCTTTGGAAAAGCTTGCATTCAACACTTCCCGGGGTTGTTGCGAGATGGGTGAGTCCGTCTACTCCTCTCCAGGTCTCAGGCACTGCCAATTGATACTTATCATCTATAACCACTCCGGAGGACAGATCAGCAGCTTCTTAAAAGGTTGAAACATGGATCTGTTCTGTGATCCAATCACCTGACTCCTGGGAACATCGCCCCCACCCCCAAAAGACAGTATGGATCCACATAATGAACTGAACACGTATGCTCACGTCAGCTTCTTTGCCTGCGACAAACATAGAAACCCACTCCATGTCCATCAACAAACAGTGGCTCACTTGGCACACTGCCTAGCGATAGACAACAAGCTAGAGACACAAAGACAAACAGTACACGTCAGAGCGGCTGTGCGGGGTGAGAGACGGCAGCTGCAGGGTGCATGCTGTGCACTCCATTTGTAGTAGGTCCTAGGGCTGGAGAGACGGCTCAGGGAAGAAGGCGCCTGCTGCCGAGCCTGACAACTAGAGCCTGAGCCCCGAGACGCACACAGTAGGAGGAGAGAACACACAAGTTGTCCTCAGACCTTTATGTGTGCACCGAGTGTGCACTGACACACACGTCAAAACAAACTAAATAATATAATCGAAATCAAAGGGAATAAATTCTAGTACGTGCAACCTATCTATTGTGCCAGAAGGTTTGTGATCATCTGAGGAGACAGAGAGCCTGGGGGGGAATTGAAAGGGGTAGAGGAGATTTGGAGAATGAGAAACGTGTACATTATCAAAGGACCATGGTGATCATTTTCAGGGTATATATGTTGGCCAAAACTTACTAAGCTGCCTACTTTAAATATAAACAGTTTGTTGCCAGTCAGTCACACCTCAGCAAAGAGTTTTTCAATGAGAAAAATGACCACTCGCTCATCAAGAAACCTGGGGACACATCTTCCAGCGCCCTCTACTGGAGTGAATGCACAGTGCACCTGAGAAACATCAGTCTGTCTAGTTTAACTCTGCAGCAAGGGCTCGGGAGGTATTCTGACAGGATTCAATTCCAGGTCACAAGTGCCTCGTTTCCTCCTTCTGTTACTTCCTGTCAGGAAGGTCTCCCTGAATGAATTCATGCTTATAGGCATGTGCCTGTGTGGTCACACTGTTCAATCACACAACCCAGTCCCACAATCAGTATTGTGCCTAACTTAGCCATGTGCTAATCCAGTACAGCTTTCGGAGTTATCTCCCTCAACACTGATTTACTTACATATTTATTTTAAAATGTAAAACTTCTAGTTAGAATAGACTGTAGCTGTGGACACTGCTCTCGTTAGCTGGCCGTCACAGGAAGTTAACTTACTCTGTGTTCCAGAGTACAGGATGTCCATAGATAGGCCCTTAGTACAATAAAGATTTCGGCCAGTCGAAACCAGCAGTTTTAGGTAAGCACTGTATGCCGACCCCAGCCATCATAAGTGAAATGAATCACGGTTAACTAAAAGTAAAGGTACCATGTGCTTCAAAAGAGGAGGGGGAGGGAGAGGGAGAGGGAGGGAAGATCTGGATATCGGTCTTGCTCTGAGCCACCTTGGGGCTCTGAAGAAACTTCTGGCCAGCAGGAAGCCCTACGCAGGTGCAGTGCAGGTGGCTGACCTTGACCCTAAAACCTTCAGCACAGGAAACAGAGCAAACCTTCATCTTTGCAAATCAGTTCCCATACTCCATAGCAACAGGAAGAGATGAAGACGATGGGTGAATGGGACACAGTTGGTTGCATTTACCACAAAATGACCCTGCCCACCACCTGCCACCTAAGTTTTGGCCTTGATTTCTAAAGCTAATTCCAAACACAGGAAAATGCTCTGTAGTGGTGCTTCTTTATTATTGTCAACTTGATATAACCTAGAGTCATCTGAGAAAAGAAACCTCAGTCAGGCTGCCTAGACCAGACTGGCCTCATGGCTACGTCTGTGGGAGGCTGTCTTGACTTTTAACTGATGGAGGGGGACCCAGCCCACTGTGGGCGGAGCCATCCCTAGGCAGATGAGCCTGGACCGGATAGGATAAGAAAGCCAGCTTACACATGAACAAAAACCAGCATTGTTCCGTGGTCTCTGCTTTGAGTTCCTGACCTGACTTTCTGCACTGATGGGCTGTCACAAGGAGATGCGGGCCAAATAAACCCTTCCAGAGTATTTCATCACAACAGGAAAGAAATTAGAAAAATACCCATCACCCAAGACCACCAAACACCAAACAAAGGATGCTGCCTAAGTCTGCAGACTGAGGAGGTCAAGCCACCAGCACCCTTAGTGGAAAGCAGCCCTCCAAAGAAGGGCAGCAGCTTGCTTCAGCCTGAAGCTTTATGCCCTGCTCCTGACAACATGTCTGGATAAGCCATGGTTGCAAAGGGGCAGCTACTGTGCCCCCCACACAAAGCCTGGGAGTGGCTCTGGGGAGCTTCCGAACACCCCGCTCATGTCTCTAAACAGTTGCTTCCCAGGATGCTTCCCCACACTATAGCTACAGCACCTGCTTGCCAGCTAAAACTCCTAAAACTGGATCTGAGCTCACAGCAGTTCTCTGACTGGCTGAGCTGCAAAGGAGCCACCTGGAATATCCAGGCTCAAGAAGCAACTGCCTGCCTTATGCTCTGGCTCCTGAGGAGGGCAGTGAAGAGCTATAGGCTGGAGGTGATGGGGGAAGGTTCCCTGGACCCAGGAGAAAGGGCAGGGTTTAACACTCCTTCAGGACACACTCTGGTGCCCCTCGGGCACGATCCCATTCCATTTGGGCCACATCTGATCAGATCAAAGCTGGCAACCTGCCTGGGGTGGTTCTGCCACCTGTTGTGGTTAAATCTGAAACTGGGCACTGTAGTCAAAAGTGCAGCCAGGGTCAGCCGAGCCACCCTGTGCAAGGCTGTGGCAGAAGAAAGAAGCCAATCTGCAGAGGGCAAAGACACAGAGGGACCCCGGGAGAGACCAGACATAGAAGTGGAATTAAGAACCGCTGTCCATACAATCATACAAAGAGAAGTGTCGCATGTGCTAGCCACTTAGGACACAGATAAAATGTCCCAGAGCGGTGTTTACAAAGCCACGCAGACCCCACACTCCCCACGGGTTATTTCCACCTTGGCACCATCACAAACAGGAAGGAAGCTTCCCAAGCCTTACCTTTTAGAGGATGTTCATCTTGGAGTGGTCGGCTGGTAGATGTTCTTTAGGGTAGGCCCCTAGGGCCACCAGCCACCCCTGCCCCAGCCCTGCCCAGCTGCCTGCCTGCTCTCTCTAGGGGCAGAATCTAGGCTGCTGAGAACATTCTGACACTAGACTATGACATCAGAATAGGCCGTGACATCCAAGCGGTGACAGGGATGCTAAAGGGTACAAGGCAGGAGAAAGGAAACCCTAGAGTTTGACTAGAAGTAAAGCCCCAGATAAAAAGTGTCTGGCCCCATTCTCAGGTCTTATAGCTTTCCAGACAGCCCCTCACCCTGTGAGGCAGATCTGAAGATAATCTAAAAACTATTCGAATGCATTGAGCATTATATTATGTCAGCTATACAAGTGCAGGAACCATCCTCTAGCGCCCTCTTGTGTTAGTTTAAGGGATAGTCTTATACCAGGCAGTTTGCCTGTAGACCAGGAGGTCCAGGACAGAGACCCCCAAGAAGACCAGGTATCACACTGCCCAGGACGGGATTAAGTGCAGGCCGATAAAAACTGACCACTGTGCTAACACTATCCATGTCAAAAATGACATGGCCTTGTCAGTTCATTCCACAGAACTCAATACCACCTGTGGTGAAAGCTCATATTTGAATTCTACATACACAGTACACAATAAATACAGTTTGCCACATGGGGACAGTGCGTGATTTATCAACCCAGCCACCTACTCAGAGAATCTTAAGCCAGGGTTTGCTCTTGGTCTGATGCCGGTCTGTAACTCAAAGGAGCCAAAGGTGATCTCCAATTCTCTATCTTCCTACCTCTGCTTCCCCAAGGGCTGGGATCATAGGTATTTGCCCCCACGACCAACTTAACAACTTAAAAACCAAACAAGCAAGGAAATAGCATGGGATGACATGTTTCTAACACTTAAGGGGTTTTTCCTACTGCTCTACTGTGCAATTTGCAAATAGGGATGGTCTATGTCTCCCGTCTGGATTGGGAGCCTTTGCTGCCTCCCCACCCCCGGCCCTTCCCTCGCTTACTTTGATGGCTATGATCATCAGTGAGAGGTGAGCGGCTGGGCAAGAGTGGACAGCTCTGAGTTTTCTCTGCTCAACTCCAAGAAACCCCCCAGCACCCGCAGTGTGAAGCTGGCTTTTGGGAGTTGCCCTTAATGCAACGGAGGCAATTCCTAGTTTACTGAGCTTGCAGCAGACACAGTATTGAGTTCTGTCGAATGAGCTGACAGGGTTGTGTCACTTTTGACACATAGAGTGCTACCACAGTGGTCACTTAGAGCAATCTTCAAATGCTGACATTGTGTTGCATGCCTGGCATGAGTCTTGATCATGGTGAATTTTCCTATTTATATTTTTCTGGATTCTGACTGCTATTATTTTGTTTGAATTCTAAATACATAACACACAATAAATACAGTTTGATAAATAGGACAGTGTGAGTGACATAGACACCAAAACTATGCTCAGGACAGGCATGGAGCTGCATTTGTCTGGTTTTGTATCAAGGCAGCATCGTCTTTATATAATGGACCAGAAATCTCTCTTTCCCTGTTTTCTACAAGACAGTGTGTGTGTGTGTGTGTGTGTGTGTGTGTGTGTGTTATCGTTTGTTTTACAAATGTTTTATGGAATTCTCTAGTGAACTTGTCTAGCATGAGATAGCTTGGCATGAGCCCAGGAGTTCATAAGTAATTTAATATTTTTCTGAGACAGATTTCACCGTGTAGTCCATGCTTGCCCTGACCATCTATCCCCCTGCCTCAGCCTCATGAGTGCTGGGATTATAGGCATGCACCACCATGCTTGGCTCCATGAGGACTTACTGGGGTCGTTTTACCAAATATGTATCTGTGCACTCTCGCTCTCTCCCTCCTTCCCTCCCTCTCTCTCTCTTTCCCTCTCCCCCTCTCCCTCCCTCCCTCCCTCTCCCTCCCTCCCTCCCTCTCCCTCTCTTCCTCCCTCCCTTTCATTTGGTATTTTCTAGCTCCATAAAAATCCCTTTCCAAGCCAGGCAGAGGTGGTGCACGCCTTTAATCCTAGCACTTAGGAGGCAGAGGCAGGCAGATTTCTGAGTTCGAGGCCAGCCTGGTCTACTGAGTGCGTTTCAGGACAGCCAGGGCTACACAGAGAAACCCTGTCTCAAAAAACAAAAAACAAAAAAAACAAAACAAAAAAAAATCAATCCCTTTTCAGTTTTGGGCCAACTCCAGAAATGTATACACTGCCTATCACTTTATTGCCAAATGGAGAGAGGGAAAGGGAGAGAGGGAGAGAGGGAGGGAGGGAGGGAAGGCGGGAGAGAGGGAGGGAGAGATACAATGGAGGTGGCTCACCTTTGAGGCGCACAGTACTTCCTAGCACAGGGCGGGCAGGATTTCTGCAGTTTGGGCCCCTGCTGCCTACACTGTCACGGCCTGCACACCTGCTGCTGCCTGGGCCTGACCTGGACAGTCTCCTCTGCAGCTGTCACTTCTCCCCACAGTCCACAAGATTCTGGAAGGAAAAACTCTCCGAATTACCACCTGTTTGATGCTACCTCAAATTCTGGCCTTGTGGTTGCTTACTTTTCAAAGGAAGCTCAGGGTCACAGGGGCTCTGTGTGACAGTTTCATTTACTCTTAAACCTTCAGCTATGTGGGTGAGGTAACATAGGAACAGTGGCCCAGTTAATACAAGCCATCGTTGGAATGTGAGCCCAGGCCTATCTGGTACCCTAGGCTGCCCATGGTTAGGAGACGGCCACGGAAGTGTGAGGGATTCCAGACAACTGGGCAAGCAGACAGGAACCTCCCCAAGCAGGAGCTGAGGGAGCAACCACAGGGACAGACGCTACTTCCAGGCTAGGTGTGGTGGCCCAGCCCTCTAATTCCAGCACTCCGGAGGCAGAGGCAGGCAATCTCTGCATGCAAGGCCAGCCTGCTCTACACAGAGGGTTCTAGGCAGCCAGGACTATACACATGAAGACCCTGTCTCAAAAACAAAACAAAACAAAGAAGTCCACAGCATCAGGGAGTACATGAAGCTGACTGCCACGCGCCATTGCTGATATTGAGGTGACTACATTGGAGCCACAGAGCCCACAGATGGTTCAGTCTGGGGCATGGCTGCAGATGCCAAGGTGTGTCCACAAAGGGATAAGGCATTTCATTTGAGCACAGCTGTGTCCAAGAACCACGATGGACCCGAGGGCTCATAAGCAGGCAGTGTGCATAGCTGACCCTTTGCTGGCCTCTCAAAGGGCAGGGGCTACCTGCAGGGTATTTCTTATTTTACATAGCTCTTCTGCATTCTGATGACCCTATGGGGCTGACCTTATAAAGCAGGCTAGGGGCTGGAGAGATGGCTCAGCGGTTAAGAGCACTGACTGCTCTTCCAGAGGTCTTGAGCTCAATTCCCAGCAACCATATGATGGCTCACAGCCATCTGTAATAGGATCTGATGCCCTTTTCTGGTACTCATATACATAAAATAAATAAATCTTTAAAAAAATAAACAAGGCAGGCGAGTGAGCATGGCACAGCAGGTCCAGCACGCCCTCCCAGCGTCCAGCCAGCCACCAGGTGGCAGCTGTAGACATGACATGAGGCTTTCTGCATCAGAGAGTGCTCCCTCATGAGCAAGTCCCCGGTTGCCCACTCCTGTCAGGGAACCAGGAATTGCTTCACTGTTTGACACATGCCACTCTCAAAACAGGCGTAAGAAAGAGCTTGAAAATATCACACTAGCCGGGCGGTGGTGGCGCACGCCTGTAATCCTAGCACTTGGGAGGCAGAGGCAGGCGGATTTCTGAGTTCAAGGCCAGTTTGGTCTTCAGAGTGAGTTCCAGGACAGCCAGGGCTATACAGAGAAACCCTCTCTTGAAAAAAATAAATCTGAAAAACCAAAAATAAAAAAAAGAAAGAAAGAAAGAAAGAAAGAAAGAAAGAAAATATCACACTAGAAAAAGACCACCTTGCCAAGACCCAGACGAGCTCTGGTCTCTTGTGACATGTGGCCTTGTCCACTTCCAGCCAGGGGGCAGTCCTCTGAGACATCACCTGAGGCCTCCTTCACTGTCCACTAGCTGCCCGTAGTCCTGCCTGTTCTCTGCTCTCTGACTCCGTGGGTCTGGCATGGTTAAGTGGGTTGGGAGGGTGGAAGTGGGGATATTTAGGGCCCAGGCAGGTGCATGAATTCAGCCTAATGCATCTGTAAATGACAACATCATGTCCAGTGTCAGAAGGTTGGACAGTCTGGGTTACATCATGACCTACCTATCTATACCTATCCAGGTACAGATGCTAATCCAGAAGCAGGATAGACCTCCATAGGTCATAAGTTGGCTGATCCCAGTCTAGGGGGATGAGGGTCTGGCAATTGGATACACTGAGGGGGGTCAAGCGACTAAGAAACGTGTGGATCCTGGCTAGACAGCCATGTGCCACGGGGGTGAGGTGGCCTAGCAGCATTCATCACCCAGCAAACAAGGCAAAGAGAACTCAATTTAAAACCAACAAATGGGGGCTGGAGAGATGGCTAAAAGCACTGAGTGTTCTTCCAGAGGTCCTGAGTTCAAATCCCAGCAACCACATGGTGGCTCACAACCATCCATAACAGGATCTGACGCCCTCTTCTGGTGTGTCTGAAGACAGCGACAGTGTACTTAGATATAATAATAAACAAATCTTTAAAAAAATGTGGTAAGCGTGAGCCAGGCATTGTGGCAAACATCTGTAATTCCAGCACGTGGGAAGAAGGCAGAGGGGTCAAAGGACACAAATCTTCATGAACCTGAAGGCAGATGAAGGGAACAGGTGTCACAGTGCCGTCGGGAAGCTGTAGCCGGCAAATGGCTGAGTCTCACAGACAGGCTGCAAAGAAGGGCGGGTGCAGCACCAAGAAGAGAGGCTGTGAGGGGCCCAGGAGCTGCCCCTCAGCCTGAGAGGGGCAGCAGGTTACGGGTGGGTCTGTGACCCCAGGGGAATGACACCAGGCTCCCTCCCTCCCTGTGGCACAGAGTCCTTGGGGGAAGGTAGAAAAAATGGATCTGTGGACTTGCCACAGAGCAGGGTGTTCAGCCCGCCTCAGGCAGGGGAGCAGGACACAAGGAGGGCCTGCATGTGAACAGTGTATGAGGATGGCAGTTGGCAGCCTTTCTGCCTTAGAGGCGGTATTTATCATCTGGTTTTTTTTTTAAAGGCAAAGAGAACTCAATTTCAAATAAAACAACAACAAACCATGGTTGTTGCTACAGGCCTGGCAGGTTGGCAGACACCCGCAAACCCAGCACTTGAGAGGTGGAAGCAAGGGAGGAGACATGAGTTCAAAGCTAGCCTGTGGCATATATAGTGGATTTCTGGCCAGCCTGGACTATACCAGGAATCCCTGCCTAAAACAAAAAATAAAATAAAAAATAAATAAAAAAGGCACCGTATCTGTGAAGCCAGGCCCTTGCAGGAAGACAGAAGGAGGGAAGTATGGCCATTTGACCTGGGGTCAGTGAGAGGCAGGACAAAGAAAATCCCACCAGGAAGCAGGACAGTGGCAGACCCGGGTTTCCTCCAGGTGAGAATTCCCAGCATGCGTCACCAGGAAGCTGGCTCATAGAGGGTGGCTAGATCTTGTGTGCTCAATACAGCATACCGTAACCCCCAATCCCTCAGGTACATCCGGGAGAAGACAACAGCTCGCAGAGGACACTGAGAGAGGAGCCATTTGCCCTCTTTACCTTTGGTTTAAAAAAAAATGCTGCCTGTTTCCCCAAAGAGAAGCTGGAGCCAGAGCCAGAGAGAGCAGGGTCAGCTGGATTCATCAGGCCAAGGGAACAGAGTTGTAGGCCCAGCTCCCTGGGTCCCTAACCCCAGATCCCAGAACTGAGGGGAAGGAGAAGGTTGCTTTCCAGAGAGGCCTGGGACAAATGTAGGGCGGCCTTTCCTGCGTGGTCCTGTACTGTGTCTGTCATTGTTCCTGTTTGAACTGGAATGTCCCCCAGACGCTCATGTTTTGAATGCTCTGCTGTGGACCTTTTAGGAGGCAGGACCTGGCTAGTAGTAGGTCGCCAGGGAGGAGCCTTGGAAGGTTCCGCCTGCTCCTGGTTCAGCCTAGCTCTGTTTTCTGGATAACCACAAATGAAAATCTGCTGTTGTGTGTCGCATTGGACTGAGCCAGCTCACTGGACACCTTCCCTGCTGTGTTCACCAGAGATCCCTCTGAAATCGTGCGTCAGAATAAGTCTCCTCCTTCAAGCCATTCTGTCACACAGTATGTCAGCAGCAACAGCACCCTTGCAAGACTCCAGTCCCCAGAGTCCAAACTTCAACACACTGGGCGCTGTGGTAAACATGGCCAACAACAGAATTGCCAAACTCTTATTCTTCCAACAAAATCAAGTGGAATACACACCATAATTTCATAAATGAAGATTATAATCACACACTATAAAAAGGTCCTAATTTCACAGTAAATGGGGATGGAATTCCCTCAGGTGGAATACACGAGGCTTCAAAAAACTGTTGCCTTAGCTTCCAGCAGGGCCATCCTGTCTGCAGCCTGACATATAACCCTTCTGCTTGTTAGAAGGGCCCTGTCTTATCCATTCTCATACAACTCTAGGGCCCAGCCATCCCTTCCCCTCAACACTCTATCTTCCTCAGAGAAGAGACTCTGCCTGAGCCTCTGCTCGGGCCACAGCCAGCTTTTCCCAATGGTCCTTCTGGATCAGGGGTCTATTAGGTTGCACTTTCCTCCCAGATAAAACCTTCTATCCTGCAGGGAAGCGCCTTTAACTCAGGAAGTGAACAGCCCAAAGGCTTCAGGATGTCTCTGAAACTGAGCAGAAACACTCCGTCCCTCCCTTTTCAAGGCTGTCTAAGCAGTACAGACAGCAGGAGGTGCTCTCAGACCAACTGGGCTGCCTACTAGAGCCTCAGACCAGACAAGCTGTCGGGAAGAGGCACAGACCAGCTGAGCCACTTGCAAAGGACACCCTCCTCCAACCTGTTGAGATGCCTGCAGCCTGGGCAGTGTGCTCCAAGGCTCCCTCTGGCTTTTGTGAGCAGGCGCCCATGCTGGGGCGGGCTTTGGCAATGCAGCTGTCTTTGAGTAATTTCTGCTCTGGTAAGCAACACCAGTAAAACTCACTGGTTCATCCGGATGGATTTTAGCAATGCTCATACTTTGGTCTGCCATGGGTTCCCTGTCTGAAGGGAGGTGTTTGATCATGTCTTCCCCCAAACAGTCACACAACAGGATCCCTGTTCCCATGACCACTCACTGCACCCAAAGCTCCGTTCTCTTCCCCTTTACAGGGGTCACTGGAGTCCAGGCTGCGCATCTCACCCTAGTCAGTGAGTTCCTCACCTCTGAGTTTCCCGCATCAGGCGTAGCCCTGGGATACAGAAAGACAGTAGTGAAGGTCGTTTGAAGGGTGTATGGGACATTTTACCAGGCGTAGCCCTGGGATACAGAAAGACAGTAGTGAAGGTCGTTTGAGGGGTGTATGGGAATCGGCAACTTCACATAAGTGTGTTGTATTCATTTACAGAGACGGAGCTTCTGACACGTGCCACAGGACTCTCAAGAGGCAAAGTTAGTGCAAGTGGTGTCCAGACTCCGGGCCTCTCACACCGCTTGCAAAAGCCTGCAGTGACTGGCTAACATCAATTCCTTTATGCATTCCCACACTGAGAGAAAGTTTAGTCTCCCCTCTGCCTCTCCCCTGCCCCCAACACCCACCCCCTCAGGTAGCAGAAGGATCATTTCAGTTTTGCTTTTGCAAGCACAGTGAGCTTCTGATTTCTTGAGGTTTAGCACCTGTGGTATGATAGTATTTCCTCCATGCCCCATTTCCACGGACCAGGGGCCATGAGAGCCATCATCCAGCAGAGCAGAGGGAAAAGACACAGGTGTAGGAAGGACCACTGAGTCATGTGATGCTGCAGGACCTCACTGCCTCCAAAACCTGGTCATAACAAGTCCACACTGCAGGCTACATGCTACATCTGTCTTCCTAAGCTCAGCCCAGAGGTAGCCATTACTCACACCCACTTTTCAACCTGTGTTCAAACCCTCGGATGTAAAATCCCAGGAGAATTGGTAGGGATCATGGCAGAGGGAGGGGCCACGGAAGACAGCTGGGCCTCCTGGGACAGATCGTGGCTTCTGCACTCTCACCACTGAGCCCACCCAGTTGTCCCATCCATCATCCTCCTGGCCAGAGGTCTGAGTGCCAGGTTCTGGACAGGCTGGTGACTGCCCTTAGTGTCCCTTCATATCCATAGCCCTTTGCTCCAAGCCCTGCCGTGATCCTCAGGGCGTGGGGAGGGCGGGGGAGCCACGCTTCCAGCAGGCTGTGTACGGTTTATGCTGCTCATCCCTGCAGGGATGATGGTAAAAGTGTAAGTGAGCTGAGCATGGAGAGGAGCTGGGACTTCTTACATAACCAGAATGGCTGCAGAGCTGGGAATGTCTCTTCCTTCAGTCTCCCTGGGCAGCTGGCAAGTCCAGGGCACAATCACAGAGCAGAAAAGCCCATGGGGTAAATTTTATGTGCCCAAGTGGACAGTTGTCTCCATGGTGTGCAGAGGTGTCTGGGTGTCATGAAAGCATCGGTTGCAGGCCAGAGTCCTGGTCCAGCAGCTGGTTCTGACTGGAGAAGCTGGGGCAGAGTTAGTTGAGAAAAACCACTCTTCCCTTCAGCCAGCTGTTCCGACTGGCACACACTCCCTCGGAAAGTATGTCATGTCTGCTGGGACAGCCTGGCCAAAGCCCCTGCAGCCACCTGTGATACCTCTATATTAGTTGTTTATCGTGTAGTTGGTCCAAGGCTGCTTGGTCTCATGAACTTGGGCAGAACATCAGAGTGAGGAGAGTGTGGCAGAGGAGTTCCGTTCACTCATGGCAGACAGCAAGCAAAGAAAGGGGCGGAAAGGGACAGGGACAGGATTCCCCCAGGGACACTCCCAGTGACCTCCTCCCTCCTGCACAATCCCACCTCTGAAAGTTACCAGACCCCCTCCCTGAAATAAGCTCCAGCAGCTGGGGACCCCAAACAGGAACCTTTCAAGAGAGACCCTTCATATCCCAACATGACAGACTCTGTGGGGACTGTGACCCTAGAGAGAGCACCTAGGCCTGGGGTCAATGCTTCAGGGGAACACGCAGCAGTCCAAGGGACCCACACACTGGAACCTGCCCCTCTGTGGGGCTGTTCTGCCACCAGCTGTGGGCAGGATGGCATCTGTGAGCTAGGGTACACTTCCCACAGCATGGCTCCCAGGAATGAAGACACTGGTACCCACAGTGTGCCTTTCCCATATACTATCATGCAATCCGTCCAGGAACCGAGCAGTTAAAGACATGGTACAACTAGATGGAGGCTTCAGAGAAACCCTAACCAACTGCTTACTTCTCAGATGAGGCTGAGGCACTGAGAGATCAAGGCACTTACCCAGGAGCAGACCAGGCCTGGTCCTCACACTCTGCCTGTGCTGCTTACTATATAGCAATTCACAACGTGGAAAGTGGGAAGTTATAGAAATGGAAAGTTAGCTCAGAATAACCATACCAAACCCTCGGCCTGCGGCAGGGCCCGGTTCTCAGCTGCAACCCCTCTGTGTCCGGAACTCACACATCTTGTGTGCTCTGTTTTGTTTCTCAGGGGCTGAGCAGAGAAACCAGCTTAAGTTCCTCTCAGTCCTGGTTCCCTTTGCACCATAGAGCCTGGGTGTGCCCTGTTCTCTGCCCTCATCTGTATACCCCGCCTTTTCTGACTTGCATTTTTCTTCTTTGGTGTTTAGAGCCAATGTTTCAGTATTGTAGCCCAAGCTGGACCAGAACTCATGATCACTTGTCCCTGTGGTGACAGGCAGAGAGGAACCACAACCCTCAGCACTTCCCCTAAGGAGGTGAGCAGATCCCCAGAGGGTGCCATGCAACACGGGCTCCGCAACGGACTCTCAAGGGCACTGACCCCACTGCTACGCTCAGAGCCAGGCCCAAGCTCACCAAGGATATTAAATGCACAGACTCTCCTTGCCTTGTATGCATGTATGTATGGCACATGCATGCCTGGGGCCCACAAAAGTCAGAAAAATGCTTTAGATTTTATGGAACAGGAGTTGCAGATGGTTGTGAGCCACCGTGTGGTTGCTAGGTCCTCTGGAAGAGCAGCCAGTGGTCTTAACCGCTGAGCCGTCTCTCCATTCCTTACTGAGTGATTGCATTGCGAAAGAGTGTTGGATATTTGTCAAATCCTGTCCTTGCATTACTTGAGAAGATTATGTGCCCTCCTTCAATCAAACTGGTGCATTACATTGATTGTTTTTTCTTATTTTGAACCTCCTCGGACTTGTGAAATTAATACTGTTTAATTACGGAGCACAACCCTTTAGCATACTCTGTTAGATTTTGTTTACTTCTGTGGTCATAATGGATGATGGGCGAGTCTTCTTGTCATGTGTTTGGTGGCTTTGGTATCAATGGCTGGCTGCATAAAATAAGAGGCATTTCTTCCTATTGAGTTTTTTCCCCTTGATTGGATTGGTAGACATTCTTCTTAAGACCAGTGATACCATCTGGTCTTGGGTTTTCTTTGCTGTAAAATCTCAATTCCCATGCAACACTCTTTTATAAATGTCAAGACTTCTATAGTTAGTCATGGTGATGCATGCGTGTTTAAACATTTCCCCATTTCCTCTCTTCTAGGTCATCCGACTGTACATATTTCTCTTTATTCCCACAAGGTCATATTGTGGGAATATGATTGTTAGAAATAAGACAAGAGACAAACGTTGGTTGGAAAAGGCACTGACACAAAACCAGTCTGCAGGAAACAGCAGTGGAAGGCGTGGCCTGATTTCTTTCCGTGATGGGGTCTGGCTGCTTACAACTGATCAGCAGTTGTATGGGGCAGGCCACGTGCTAACAAGACAACGCCATTTTCGAGTAGTCTGGTTTTAGTGATGGCAGTCCTCTCTTCCTGCTTGTTGAGTCTCCTGTTTCGCTGCAGGTTTGTCATTATGTATCTTTATAACCATAAAAATTCTTAGAGTTACTCTTTCTGTACACCATGATTTTTTTTATACTGTGTTCTCATTTCCAACCATCTCAAAGTACTTTCTTTGCCCTCGTGGTGGTTTGAATGAGAACTGACCCTAAAGGCTCATATCTTTAAATGCTTGGTCCCCAGTTTGGGAAGGACTAGGAGATGTGTTACTACGGGGTTGGCTTTGAGATTTCAAAAGCCCATGTCATTCCCAGCTCGCTCTCTCTCTCTCTCTCTCTCTCTCTCTCTGCTTTGTGCCTGTGGATCAGATTTAAGCTCTCAGCTACTACTTCAGTGCCATGCCTGCCTGTCTGCTGCCATGCCTCCCTACAAGGATGGTTATGGACTCTAAACCCCTGAAGCCATAGTTCCTGGAAAACTGTTTGGTCATGGTGTCTTATCACAGTGATATACCAGTAACTAAGATAGAAGTTGGTACAAGGAGTGGGGTATCACTGTGACAGGCCTAAACATGCTATTTTTGGTGTAATATGGAAGACCTTGGTACTTTGGAAAAGGAAAAAAGTTAAACACTGTAAGCAGGGCACAATGGGTCATCCTAGTAGGGGTTTGGAAGACAGTAGTGCTGAGAGCCACGTGGACTATGGAGGCCCAGCTCAAGAGGTTTCAGAGGGGAATAATATTAGCAACAGGGCTAAAGACCACTTTTGTGATATTTTGGCAGAGCTGCTTTTGCCTCATCTCAAGAATCTTCCTGAGGCTAAGTTGGAGAGTTTGGGACTAATAATGCTGACAGTGGAAATTTCAAGACACCCTAATACTGACTCTGTTGCACAATTATTAGTAATAATTCTTAAGCAGATCTAAAAGAAAAACAGGCAAGCAGGGAAAAAAACAAATAGAAAATGTACAGTTTGAGGAGAAAAGGAGACTCAGGAAACTTAATGTTGGAGCCAAGGTTTGTGCTGAAAGCGGGAAGGAGATTAAGGAGGGGTCTGATCTGAAATGGAATGAAGGAGGGGGGCCTCAAGGAAAGACCCCAACAAACACGTCTCCACTTATAAAAAAGGCCTCAGGACTTATCTGGTTCTTAAAAAGATACCGTGACTGAAGCAACAACAAATAAAAGCTTCTTCTAGTCTAACTCAAGGAGAGGGACAGCCTCCATCCCAAGCATGCAGCCATCTTTACAGCGCTGGCCTTGGGATTCTAGAGTCACAAAGGATACAGGAGTGAGGGGGGCTCTGGTTAAGGAACATCACCGAGGACAGCTGTGTGTCAGGAGAGGCCCTGCAGGAAGGTGTGGAAGTGAAGCCTAGGTTTCCTGGAGACATTAGAGGTGACAGAGATGTGGGATATTGGCCAAGGAGAGCTGCACAGAGGAGTGGGACCAGCCTGAGAGAGAGAAGGGTGTTGCAGGCAGCAAAGCTGGAAAGGCAGAGATGCCGAAGCCCCTGACATCAGACGTGGATCTACAGGATTTGGAGTTTGCCCTGTTGGGTTTGGTCCTATTTTGGTTCAGTATTTCCTCACTATGTCCCCTATTGGAATAATAATGTATACTCTGTATAATAATAATGTATACAATACAATGTATGTTGTAAGTATGTAAATTGGTTATTTTAAGTTTTCCAGGGTGTTACAATTAAAAGATTGCCTTGAGTCTTAAAAGAGGCTTTGGATGTTGGAAGTATGTATGTTGGAAGTATGTAAATTGGTTATTTTAAGTTTTCCAGGGTGTTACAATTAAAAGATTGCCTTGAGTCTTAAAAGAGGCTTTGGACTTTAAACTTTTTAGCACTGTTGAGACAGTTAAAGACTACGGAGACTTTTGAAGTTGGAGTGAATGCATTTTGCACTACAATGTGGCTACAAGCCTGTGGGGAGCAGGGAGTAGAATGTGGTGGTTTGCTTAAGAATGGCTTCATAGGCTAGGCGGTGGTGGCGCACGCCTGTAATCCCAGCACTCTGGGAGGCAGAGGCAGGCGGATTTCTGAGTTCGAGGCCAGCCTGGTTACAGAGTGAGTTCCAGAACAGCCAAGGCTATATAGAGAAACCCTGTCTCGAAAAAAACAAATCCAAAAAACCAAAAACAGAATGGCTTCATAGGCTCAGCAGGCAATGGCACTTTAGTTAAGTTCCTTCCAACCTGGGAACCCAAAAGGTAAATCTTCAAGGTGTCCTCTGAACTCTACATGCACACAATGGCACTCATGCACTTAAGCATACACCATACGCACACACATGCACACAGGCATGTGCAAACACACACCCACAAATCAATTATAAATAGCTGTAAATGGCTAACCTAGTGAGTGCGGCCTATGCACTACAGAAAATAAAGCTCTTGGAGTCACTTGTTCACAGTGCTTCTGTGAGCCTCGGCTTCCCTCTCTCTGACAGCATGACTGAGCCCAAACCCATCCTTTACCACAGTTGCTTCCCACAGGCAATCACAGAGACCATGGGTCCTCAGGGCTCAGCGCAACCTGATAGTTCCCTGTTGAAAGACTACACTTCCCAGATTCCCTTGCAGACTATGGAAACCAATTTTACCCTTATAAAGAGCTGATTCCTTTTTCTCCTGGAGAGTTAGGCCTTCTGCACATTTAGGTAACAAAAGTGCCCCCTAGCAGTAAATAAGTGCGGTTCTGCCCAGGCCCAGCCTAAGCCTCTCTACAGCTGTGTTGATGACCTGGTGTAGCTCATGAACGAGCCAGCCCCAAGAGCCTCCCCCACTGCAGTGCTGAATCTGTACACAAGTACACTTCAAGTAAAACACCTGCAAGTGGCTCCCTAGACCACTGTGCATCACAGAAAAATAATAGCCTTAGACTAGAGCAATGGCTCAGAAGCTAAGAACACTTGAGGGCTGGAGAGATGGCTCAGCAGTTAAGAGCACTGACTGTTCTTCCGAAGGGCCTGAGCTCAAATCCCAGCAACCACATTGTAGCTCACAACCATCTGTAACGAGATCTGATACTCACTTCTGGGGTGTCTGAAGACAGCCACAGTGTATTTACATATAATAAATAAATCTTAGAAAGAAAGAAAGAAAGAAAGAAAGAAAGAAAGAAAGAAAGAAAGAAAGAAAGAAAGAAAGAAAGAAAGAAAGAAAGAAAAACAAAGAAAGAAAGCCGGGCGATGGTGGTGCACACCTGTAATCCCAGTACTCTGGGAGACAGAGGCAGGCAGATTTCTGGGTTCGAGACCAGCCTGGTCTACAGAGTGAGTTCCAGGACAGCCAGGGCTACACAGAGAAACCCTGTCTCGAAAATAACAAATTTAAAAAAACCTAAACAAACAAACAAACAAACAAAAAACCCAGAAAGAAAGCAGGCAGGCAGGCAGGAAGGAAGGAAGGAAGGAAGGAAGGAAGGAAGGAAGGAAAGAAAGAGAGAGAGAGAGAGAGAGAGAGAGAAAGAAAGAAAGAAAGAAAGAAAGAAAGAAAGAAAGAAAGAAAGAAAGAGCACTTGCTGTTCTCAGAAGACCTGAGTTCAGTTCCCATCACTTACATAAAGGCTTACAATTGTCCATAGCTCCTGTCTCAGAGTATCTGGTACCTTCTTCTGGATGCTGAGAGAAACACACACACACACACACACACACACACACACACCACACATACACACAATAGTCTGTTCAAAATAATCATACCAATAAAATAAATACATCTTAAGAAGACAGCCTAATGGCCTATTCACGGACAACAGGCAAAATGAACTATGATACCTCCATACAACGAAAACCCATATTGTAAAAACAAAGGCAATGCTTTTATGTACAAACAGGGGACACACTTAGGATGGAGAACTGAACAGAAAAGGGCAGCCATGTGATGCCCGCTTGGGCACATGTACAGAGATGACCGTCTCCAGCACCTCTGGAGGCCTCCAGTGAGAGACGACGGTAGGTAGCTAGGATCAGGAGTCAACCATGGGTTTTATACACAGGCTCTTGGAACTACTGGCTTAACGATCACATGAAGACTTTGCTTGGGCCATTAGATTTGGTGTCCAACCTGGCCAATGCAGCAGCTCTGAGAAACTCTCCTCTCTGCACACAATTACAACCAGTTTGAGGTACAGTACACCATTCCGGACCCCCATCCTACACCACTGCTTCTGGGTTTGGATCACTGAATATCTGAAGCATCTGCTGGAATCCTCATAACCATTCTTATTTAAAAAAAAAAAAAAAAAGCACACGCAGCGCCTGGCACTCCAAACATTCCCATCCCCAGGACTGCCACCCACAAACACCTTGACTGAAGAGCTTCCTCCCTGCAGATGGTGCATCCAACCAAGTCAACCTTAGGCCTTCTGAACTGTACCACACTACCTTGGATTCCCTGGCCACAACTGTTCCCGAATGTCCCAGTTCCTCTAGACTACTGTGACACACACCCCTTTCCCCTCCCCAGCCCACCCCGCCCCCATGCTGAACCATCACTACCTGACTGTGTTTTCATCACGCAGATGGCCTTGGCCTTGGCCAGCTCCAGAACAGTGATCCAATGCTGCCGCTCCACCTCTGAGCTGGCCTTGAGGTGGTAGGTCCTGGCCCCGTTGCATAGCAAGATTCCACAAGTGTCCTCTGTTTCAAAGTGTGCGGAGGCCAGGTTGATGGTTCCACGGCAGGTGTGGGCCATTTCACCCTGGTTTCTGTGGGATTCAAGAGGAGGTATGAGGTCAGGTTCCTGAATGCAATAGTTCCAGACTAAAGAAACTCTCGAGGTAAATCCTCATCTTGCTCCTGGAAAGCTGGGAGAGAGCCTGGGATCACCAGTGGGAGAGACCGCCTTGCTGCAATGGACCACATCTGCCCACCAAGGGGAGGGGTAGGAGGCAATACTGGGCCATGCCTGCTACGTACGGTCTGAGCCCTTGAGGACACCAGGAAGGGGAGAAGAGCCCAACATTCAAATGGGGTCTGCGGCTTCACGCCAGGTCCTCTCCACTAAATCTTGGAAGCAAAGAAAAAGATGTTGCTACTAGAGAGGAGACTGGAAGCCCAGAGCTGAAAGGGAGGACCCTGGTACCTTCTGCTTTGAGGTAATCTGGGAATAGCCTCATCCTTGAGACTGTCCTTCTGTTGCACCCAGACAGCCATAGAGCAAGGACACATCTATCATTGTCTCTCAAGACAATGACAGGGCTAACATGATGCTACCTCATGGCAGAGGACAACTCTTTCACTGGACCATCACGAGTGGATTTACCTCGCTCACTCCCTTAGGTACTTGAAGGAAATCCAGAACCCCAGAAGGACCCCAGATCTTTCCACAGAGGGCTTTGCAAAGGGAAAAGCACTTGACAAGCATCTAATAGTGCCATGGGGGGACGAATTCACTTGGCAATTGCCTGCCTGTTCTTGGTTGTCTGCCAACTTGACTTCATCTGGAATTAACCAAACCCTAAGAGGATAGGTGCAGGGCAGATCTTTTTTTTTTTTTTTTTAATTTATTTATTTTTTTTTGGATTTGTTTTTTTCGAGACAGGTTTTCTCTGTATAGCCCTGGCTGTCCTGGAACTCACTCTGTAGACCAGGCTGGCCTCAAACTCAGAAATCCACCTGCCTCTGCCTCCCAGAGTGCTGGGATTACAGGTGTGCGCCACCACCATCCGGCACAAGCCTGGAGTCTTAAGGTTTAATTTTAGGCTTGAGGCTGTTCGGGTATTAAATGCTATAGTGACTGACTACCGACAGCACTCCTGCTAGGCGCAAAAAGAAAAGGGACACAGACTACGCTCTAGGCACAAGCAAAGCTTGTAAGACTGGGAGAATTCACACGGCTTTCAGACAACTGGAAGAGCTCCAGGGTCACGGTACCAGAGAGCAGGAGAGGCAGAGAAGAAGGGAAAGGCCAAACGTAGTACTGGAGGGAACGTTAAGGAGTTATACTCTTATACCCAAAGTCAAAGCGGTAGGTCTCCTGGGCTTAATATTAGAAAGGAGGGAGGATCGATAGCTCAGACATTTCTGTGGGAGATGGAAGAAAGCCAGGCCACTGCAGCAAATCAGTCAGTGTTCCACTGTAAGTAGTCCACTGGCATAGTGCAGATCACAATCCCACCTATCATACACACACACACACACACACACACACTACTGTATATATAATAAATACCCAGTGCAGTCTGTGCAGATACATGCAAAGGACTGGAGGAGTAAATGGGTGAGAAGTGAGATACTTCTTGTCAACAGCAGCATGACCACAAATATAGACTGTGCCTGTTAATCTTGTTAACTTGCTTGGGATCAAGTAAAAGAGTCTTGGGGTGGCACTGTGAGGGTATTTCCTGAAGGGCAGGGCGCTCCTCCAGAGTGAGCAGAACCTTACCTCGGCAGCCTAGATATAAACATGGATGTGGGAAGACGGTCTGATTTTGGTTTTGCCTGCCCTCCTTTACCGCCTGCTGGTGAGTGCATCTACCCTATTGATGTCACCCTGGCTACCATCCTTCACTGACATCAAAACCCAACTTCTTCAGCCTTCTGACATGAACTGAAAAACATACAAACAAACAAACAAACAAACAAACCCCAAAAAGTCAGTGGCTCTCCAAGAACCCTCCAGGTCTTGAGCACCAGATCAGGACTACTGAGGCATCATTCCCACCCCTAGCCCTCCCTGCCCATGGACTGAGCAGACACTGGGGCCTCAGTCTTTCCAGAGTATAAACAGACATTGTTGGACTATGCTGATGAAATGGTGTAAACTAATCTCATAAATCACTCCTTTGTGTTATATATTTATATTTTTTGTTTTGTTCCTCTAGAGAACTGTGACTAATACATGGGCGAGAATCACCAAATACAGTGTAGAGTTCTAGATGATAAAAAAAAAAAAAGACTGGACAGACTATTGCAATTCAAACATAGCCTGGAATTTGGATGTAGCCTTATCATGGTGCCATTGTCCTGGGTTTGGTGATGCTCCAGAGAAGAACCCCTCATCTCCCATGCAAGCAGCTCTATTTAAACTTGAGTCACCAGGACAGAAACAGACATGAAAACAGAAGGGGTCTGATTGATGAGAGGAGGGAAATGAGCAGGAGTGGAAGGGGATAAGTGAGGTCAAAGTGTGAATGTCATCAGAATACATTACACACGTAATGAGATTGTCATAGAGAAGTCAAACATTATAACTAATATATGCTGAGTTGCAAACTCTGGTGTCTTACTCAGGGTTTCTATTCCTGCACAAACATCATGACCAAGAAGCAAGTTGGGGAGGAAAGGGTTTATTCAGCTTACACTTCTACACTGTTGTTGATCACCAAAGGAAGTCAGGACTGGAACTCAATCAGGTCAGGAAGCAGGAACTGATGCAGAGGCCATGGAGGGATGTTTCTTACTGGCTTGCTTCCCCTAGCTTGCTCAGTCTACTCTCTTATAGAACCCAAGACTACCAGCCCAAAGGTGGAACCACCCACAAGGGGCCCTCCCCCCTTGATCACTAATTGAGAAATTGCCCCACAGCTGGATCTCATGGAGGCGCTTCCCCAACTGAAGCTCCTTTCTGTGATAACTCCAGACTGTGTCCAGTTGACACACAACACCAGCCAGTACACGTGGACGAATTGCTGAGGTGCTTATTTAACATATCCAAGCAGACCTGGCCACCAGGTTCTCCCAGCATCCCTCAGTCCAACGGGGTCCTCCTAGCTGGCATACCTTGTCCCCTCCCCTGAACTCTCCAGCCCAGGGGGCTTAGCTGCTCTTCCCTTTATAGCCCAGCAAGAGGTTACCCCTCTTCTTTGGGCCCCCTGGCTGCTGCACCTGGTTCCCCTCTCCCCTCCTCCCCTGCCCCCTCTCCACATATGACCTAGCTCAGTCTGGTTGTGAGCACTCCACACTCTACCACATGTCCTTGCCTGATTATGCTCTTCCTTTTATCTACAGTAAACCTTCTCCCCCACCATAGGACCAGGCATGCTTCCTTTCTTCTCCTTTTTATATATTTCCCCCCTTTTACTATATTCTAATAAAATAATTTTTTGAAAAATTTAAAATAATAAAACCTTTAAGAAAAAACAAAAATAGCTCAGATTAGCTTTCTTAGTTACCTAGCACCCAATAAACTGGATCTTTAATTATAATAAATTGTTTGGCTTTTTTTAAATCAAGGTTTAAATTTGATTTTCCAGTTTATTCCTTATTTCACTATTTGGAAGAACTATGTAGCAGGCTATATAAATTTGAGGGCAATGGCCTTTCAGATTACCATAGCCCGGTGAAATTCTGGCCTTGGAGTTTAGCTCTCCTTTTTCTCCCATCTAGGGGCTTCATGTTCCGTCTACTCTGGGCCAGCAACAGGGGGCATTTTATCCTGTTTATTACATCCATTTTATTTTAATTTCAATGGCTTCAAATGCAGTCCAGAAAAGAGCCTAAATTGTAGGAACAGACCTAGATCTCAGATTGCTGTGGGGGGGGGGCGGGGGGCGGCACTCCTGCTCTCCATGCTTATAAAAGGCTTCTGTTCTCCCTTTAAAAATCCTGGCTGAAGTGTCGTCATTAAGATGTCTCATTGATAAAGACTCTTGCTGCTAAGCCAGATGACCGACTTCAATCCCGGGACCTCTATGATGGAAGGAGAGAACTGACTCCTGAAAATTGACCTCTGATCACCACAAGTTCCATAGAGGACACACGCATGCGCGTGTGCACAGACACACAGACACACACACACACACAGAGACACACAGACACACACATACACACACACATACATACACACATACACACACAGAGAAAGAGAGAGAGAGAGAGAGAGAGAGAGAGAGAGAGAGAGAGAGAAACAAATGGAACTTTTAAAAGTCTATAGGATATAGTTGAAAGCTGGGTGTGTTGAAATGGAACTTTGTAATCTTAGCATTTGGGAGACGGAGGCAGGAGGGTCAACCATTCAAGGCACCATCTAGGTTACAGAGTGAGTTTGGGCCATCTTGAACTACATGTGACTCTGTCTCTGAATGGCAAGCGAACAAACCCATAAACACATTTTTAAAAAATCCTCATTGAGATGTCAAGGAATGTTCCAGAGCCTCTCAAAAGCCCAGCTGGTGGAGCAATGCTCAGCTCAGCCTGCTGGAGCCTCTGAGCCTCTTGGGAGCCCCCACTTTCTCACTGGGGGTTCATGGAGGTGTCATACAGCCCAAAGCCATCATTCTTACCAGTCCTGGGCAGCTACAGTGGGCTCACTCCCACAGGCAGGCCATGGCATAGGTGCCCAGTCACATCAGCCAACCCTCCCCCTACGAAGCTCTGCCCCCCTTACAGGGAGTTTGGGTTGAGGCTTTTGTTTACTATCCGATACATGCAGAGCAAACAGGGACAAAAGTAGGTGACAGAACTCATGACAAGTTACAGTGGCCATCACCGACAATGTGCCCTTCATTGACTCTCAGCCAAATGACCCTCAGCAGTGACCTTGCCAGGACAGCAGCTGTCAGAGCCTGTATTTTCTTTGCCACAAAGACCACCTGGTGCTAATGTATTACTTACTTCTCTTGTAGTTTGACAGAATAGCCAAGATAAATGTGACAGAATAAAAATGTAAGTGGTTCATTGTTTTGGAATGGTCAGTCCATCATGATAGAGAGGACATCAGAGGGCAGGGCATGGTGGCTATCATCAGAGAAAGGACAGGGAGCTAGGAATCCTTTGAGGCATGCCCCTAATAAGCTACTTCCTCCAGGTAAGCATGGCCCCAGAATAGTACCACAGGCTGAGGACCAGGCATTCAAACATGAGTATGAAGGACATTTTGTATTTAAGCCACAATATTCCACCCCAGTTCCTAAGGGATCATAGTCATCTCATAATGCAAAATACATTATTCCCTCTCCAGCTGTCCTACAGTCGAAGTCAAAAGTCTAAGTTCAAGCCTCCTCTAAGCTGTGACGCTCTGTAAAATGAAAAGGAAAGTCACATACGCTCAAAATAACCTGTGCAGAGAACGCATTACCATTCCAAAGGGAGAGATCAGGGTGTCACAAACAGAACTGAGACCAGAACCCAGCAGGGCGAACATTACATGCTGCAAATCCACATCAAGTCCAGGGTGTCTGGTGCCCGATGTGAGCACCGACAAGCTTGGGAAGCCCGCCTGCCTCTGTTTACTGACTGCAGCTCTCCTAAAGATCCGTTTTTGGCAACTCTACCTCTTGGATTCTCCATGGCAGCTCAGGCTTCACGCTCACAGCTTCATGAGGTGCTGCTGTGTCAGGGATGCTTACAGGGAGCACCATTCCGCTGTGTTCTGACTAGCCTCCCATGATTTCCCTTGAGAGTCTGGTGGGACCCATGACCCTGTAAATCTTGCGTTCTACATGCCCACATAACCAGGATGGATGACACAGCCTCAAGCATATCCTGGTGGACTGCAGCATCCCCCACGTACCTGGGTTTGATTAACACAGGAAAATACCTATGTGAGTATGTGCAGTATTTTCTACATCTCTCAAAGCAAATGAACCTTGATTCTCTTGATCCTGCCATAGGTTGGGTCTGGCCAACTGGTGAGATCCTCTGAAGGCATCTTTCTGATTGTTCCAGTGCGAAACCCTTGGCTTCTTTTCAATGCATTGACGCTCCTGAACAAGCAAGCCCTTCTTGTCTGCAACATTAAATGTGCCTCTTTTCTGGATGAACGTTTTCCCAGCCTTTCCACTCTGCTTTCTGACCCTGATCCTCACTGTAAGCTTGGCTAAAAGCAGCTGACGGTGTCCATGCCACGGCCTGAATGCTATCCTGACTTGACGTTTCCCTCTGTTAAATTAACTAGTCCGTTTAGTTTTACTCAACGTTTCAGGGCTGCAAGAATGAAACACGAATTGCCTCAGGCCCTGTTTGCTGGAGAATTTTTGTTGCCATTTAAGCTCAGGTTAGTCATGAGAGCCCCACCCCCACTTCTCTAGCCCAAGTTTGTGTCTCAGTCCTTTGTACATCACCGTAACTAAATTCCTGGCACAAGAACTTGAAGAGGAGGGATCCGTTTCTGCTGATGGTTTCAGGGCTGTTGGTCTGCGTTGTGGGGAGTGTGACTAAGGAGAAGGACTTTTGCCACCCCTCCAGTTCCCTCCTAAGTGTCCCATCTAGGCTGCCATCCCTTGAGTCACATAGAAACCCCTTCATGGTGTGATGGTGATAATGACTATGAACCCGATGGTATCCAGAGTCAGTGTGGAGGAGGGGTAATCTACATTAAGTTAGAGTGGAATGGTCCATCCTAAGAGTGGGCAGCACCAGTCAGTGGGCTGGGGTCCTAGACTGGGTATAAAGGAGGAAGCTGGCTGGGCACCCTCTGCTTCCTGGCTACAGATGTCATGTGATCAGCAGCCTCGCCCCTGCTGCCATGCCTTACCTGGCATGAAGATTTCCCCAGATGCTAAGCCAAAAGAAACCCTTTCTCCCGTCAGTTGCTCCTGCCAGGATATTTTATCACAGCAACAACACATTGCTAAGACACAGGGTGTATATTTCACATCTCCTGATTCTTGCCCTTGAGTGGGTTAGAGTCTCAGATTCCAAGGTGAGACATCAGATGACCCCATAGGGCTTCTGCTAAGTCAGAAGACAAGTTACCGCTTGGCCACTTTCCACAGCTTGTGCCAGTGACCAAGCAAGTGACTGACCTGCCAGACAATTGATCCTGAGTCTTGTGAGCGGTTAGGCTAGTGTCCTGCTGGGCGTGGAAGAACAATGTCTACACTAGGACCTGCAGGACTCCCTGAGGTTCTCTAAATAGTGGCTGGTGGTGGACAGGGCACCTGACGCTGAGCAGCTGAAGTGCTTACAGAGAGCAACTTGGTTCCAGAGAGGGAATGGAGACCTCTTCCTCTCTTCTTCCAGGTAACTGGCCACCAACAGGAGTGGCCTTTGTCGCTGAATGAACTGTTGGTACATTCTGCCTGAGGAAGAGATGGCGGCCCTTAGTTCTCTTGGGAAAACAGCGCTCCCCGTGGTACAGTGGAGCTGAGTCTATGTGGAGGGCACGAGCAGCACAAGATGAGGCTGTCTGGGGCCAGCAACTGGTTCAGCTTCCTAAGCTTTCTTCAGCCACTGCCTACGAGCTTCTTGGTTGATGCGAAGTGGTCCCTTACATAAACTGTCACAGTGGAGCAGGGGATAAAAGGGAATAGGACACAAAACTCTCTCTCTATGGACTGCTCAATAGTATGTTTTCTCATTGTGCATTTTCTAGAAAAGTCCGTGTGGCAGGTGGACAACCTAACTATAATGGCCATAGCTGGTGGTGATATGGCGCCCTCTTGCTTAAGACTCTGGTACTGAAGCTCCAACAGAGTAAGTAACTTCACAAGAAAAGTTCAGGGTAAGAAAATAAAGTTGGGGCTGGTAAGTTGACTCGGAGGTTAAGAACACTGGCTGTTCTTCCAGAGGTCATAAGTTCAATTCTCAGCAACCACATGGTGGCTCACAGCCATCTCTAAAGGAACCTGTTGTCCTCTTCTGGTCTGTAGTAGTTTTACATGCAGACAGAGTTCTCATTTTTTTTGTTTTGTTTTGTTGTTGTTTTGTTTTCTTTTTCGAGACAGGGTTTCTCTGTGTAGCCCTGACTGTCCTGGAACTTTACTCTGTAGACCAGGCTGGCCTCGAACTCAGAAATCCACCTGCCTCTGCCTAACAAGTGCCGGGATTAAAGGCATGAGCCACCACCACCCGGCCAGAGTTCTCGTTTTAAAAATAAATAACATTTTTTAAGATTCATTTATTTATTATATGTAAGTACACTGTAGCTGTCTTTAGACACTCCAGAAGAGGGTGTCAGATCTCATTACGGATGGTTGTGAGCCACCAAGTGGTTGCTGGGATTTGAACTCAGGACTTTTGGAAGAGCAGTCAGTACTTTTAACTGCTGAGCCATCTTTCCAGCCCCAAGTTATAAATAACTTTTTAAAGGAAAAGAAAATTGAAAAGTAGTCAGTTTGAATCCAGATTACACCCTGACTTATGTTCTTCTCCCTATGCGGGCTGAAGCAGACGGTGACTCACTTGTTAATCCCCACCCAACCTGTCTGCCAAGTGGTGACTCAGTAATGTCATCATGAATGCACCTATAAAAAGGAAATATTCTAGAAAACAGACCGGTCTCAAAGAACATTCTACCTTGTAAGGAAGCAGGCTTACAGATTACAAAGCACTGTTTAAATAATAAGAAAAGGGCAAAGCACTTGTGGTGAAACACTGGTTTGATTGCCAGTGTCCAAAAATAAATACTAATACTATCAATTAACTAGCTAAGCATTATTATCTAAGAGCTGGGGAGGTGCTCAGTGGTAAGGGCACTGATTCAGTCCCCAGCTCCCACATGGGGACTCACAACTGTGTGACTCCAGGTCCGAGGGGTTGGCCCTCCCTCTTCAGCCTCCTCAGGCATTGGACACACACATGGGACACAGACACTTACTGGATACACAGTGAGTCACGTTTTTTTTAAAAAAAAATCCAAAAAAATCAGATTTATTCAATAATGACTTAATCTGAAAATGATTTTAGAATAAAATATTTAGGTGTATGGCTTGGTGGTGAAGCTTTTTTCTAGCATGTGCAATGCCCTAGGTTAAATCCCCAGCACTGCTGAAAAGACAAGGCCTCCCTAAACATGCATTGCATTTAAAAGCTAAATAAACAAGATAAATAAATTCAGAATAAAAGGGACCTCCACCTTATAAAAATTCATTGGGTATCAAATTCATCTGGAACAACAAAAAACCCAGGATAGCTAAAACTATTCTCAGCAACAAAAGAAAATCTGGGGGAATCAGTATCCCTGACCTCAAGCAATACTACAGAGCAATAGTGTTAAAAACTGCATGGTATTGGTACAGTGACAGGCAGGAGGATCAATGGAACAGGATTGAAGATCCAGAAATGAACCCACACACCTATGGCCACTTGATCCTCGACAAAGAGGCTGAAAACATCCAATGGAAAAAAGATAGCCTTTTCAACAAATGGTGCTGGTTCAACTGGAGGTCAGCATGCAGAAGAATGCGAATTGATCCATCCTTGTCTCCTTGTACTAAGCTCAAATCCAAATGGATCAAGGACCTCCACATAAAGCCAGACACTCTGAAGCTAATAGAAAAGAAACTGGGGAAGACCCTTGAGGACATCGGTACAGGGAGAAAGTTTCTGAACAGAACACCAATAGCGTATGCTCTAAGAGCAAGAATTGACAAATGGGACCTCATAAGGTTACAGAGTTTCTGTAAGGCAAAGGACACCATCAAGAGGACAGATCGGCAACCAACAAATTGGGAAAAGATCTTCACCAATCCTACATCAGATAGAGGGCTAATATCCAATATATATAAAGAACTCAAGAAGTTAGACTCCAGAAAACCGAACAACCCTATTAAAAAATGGGGTACAGAGTTAAACAAAGAATTCTCACCTGAAGAACTTCGGATGGCGGAGAAGCATCTTAAAAAATGCTCAACTTCATTAGTCATTAGGGAAATGCAAATCAAAACAACCCTAAGATTTCATCTTACACCAGTCAGAATGGCTAAGATTAAAAATTCAGGAGACAGCAGGTGTTGGAGAGGGTGTGGAGAAAGAGGAACACTCCTCCACTGCTGGTGGGGTTGCAAATTGGTACAACCACTCTGGAAAGCAGTCTGGCGGTTCCTCCGAAAACTGGGCACCTCACTTCCAGAAGATCCTGCTATACCACTCCTGGGCATATACCCAGAGGATTCCCCACCATGTAATAAGGATACATGCTCTACTATGTTCATAGCAGCCCTATTTATAATTGCCAGATGCTGGAAAGAACCCAGGTGTCCCTCAACAGAAGAGTGGATGCAAAAAATGTGGTATATCTACACAATGGAGTACTATTCAGCCATTAGAAACAATGAATTCATGAAATTCTTAGGCAAATGGATGGAGCTAGAGAACATCATACTAAGTGAGGTAACCCAGACTCAAAAGGTGAATCATGGTATGCACTCACTAATAAGTGGTTATTAACCTAGAAAACTGGAATACCCAAAACATAATCCACACATCAAATGAGATACAAGAAGAAAGCAGGAGTGGTCCCTGGTTCTGGAAAGACTCAGTGAAACAGTATTTGGCAAAACCAGAACGGGGAACTGGGAAGGGGTGGGAGGGAGGACAGGGGAAGAGAAGGGGGCTTACGGGACTTTCGGGGAGTGGGGGGGGCTAGAAAAGGGGAAATCATTTGAAATGTAAATAAATTATATCGAATAAAAAAAAAAGAAAAAGCAAAAAAAAAAAAAAATTCATTGGGTAAAAAAATAAAGCCTTATACTTTATCTATCTTGCTGCCTAAATGTTATGCTTTGATAAAAAGTGCTTTTAAAAAACACTCAGACCCCCTGGCAATGGGCAAAGAGACACCTTGCTGGTGGCGCTGCTCTTCTATCAGTCAGGGGAGGGCAGATGGCAGTCCTTTGTTCGTCCTAGCTTGACATCTGGCTTGCTGGCCAAAGCTGACTTAGGCCTAGGACTCATAAAAATCAAATCAAGCCCAGGCAGGCAGCTCGGGAGGAAGAAGACAGGGACCGGCTAACCCCCATGGCATCCACAAGCCTGACCTCCAGCCCATAGACACCTGCTCGCCACCACACTATACAGCGTGGATGGAGGATGCCACCCAGGAGCCTGGCATCCACATGGCCAGCCTGCAGCAGGGGCCACCACAATGTGCAAGTATGTGGTGGACAGATGGGCGGGAAAGAGAAATGGAGTAGCTCAAGCATCACAAAGAGAGACAGAACTGGAGACTCAGGGCGGAGAGGAGCAGCCTGTTGTGAATGGCGAGCCAGCCACCTGGGATCGTGCATGGTGAGGTCCCAGCCCAAGTCGCTGCTGAGGGCTATGTCTGGATCTGGGCTATGCAACAACAGGGGTCCGTGTTGATGTTCATGCCTCATAGAGAACACTGGGATGTCCCTGGCTGGGGTACCTGCTGGGGACACATGGCTGTCCAGCAGCTGTGATAACTGGCCCCACCTCTCACTGGATGTGGTGCTCTGGAGAGAGGGACAGCATTCAGGAGAATGCTTGTGCCTCGCCCAGACAGCACAGCAGAACTGGCCCTGGTGGCAGGGATGTGGGTGAACCGGATTGAGAACACGAGTATAGAAGAGTCAGTCACTTGTATGCCGTGTGATGATACAGGCACAGAGGTTCCCCTCACCCCTGCCAGCTGCCCCTTGCCACCTCCAGCAGCCAGGAAAGCTGCCCACAAAGTCACAAGCTCAGGAGAGCTAGACCTGCCCCTCGCCAGCTGGAATATGCAGGAGAGCAGGCCCTGATGTCACCGGATGGCGCAGGAGAGCTGACCCTCATGGTAAGGGTGTGGGTGAGCCAGCTCTGAGGGGGAGAGCACGGGAGAGCTCTCTGGTTTGCCATGAGGTGGCCTGGGTGCAGGTGGCTGCCTCCCCACCCCCACCCCACTTTGTCCCTCACTAACTGCAAGCATTGCACCAGCTGGCACCGGGGTCACGGGATCGGGTGAACTGGTCCTGCCCCTCACCAGCTGCAGCACTTGGGAGAGCAAGCTCTGACCTTACCTGGGCACAACAGGGCTGAGCTGACTGGTATGCCACTTGTATGGCATGGGGGTGGTATGGTTGCAAGGATGATGCCCTCCCCACCCCTCCCTTGCCACTTGCAGTAGCCAGGAGAGCTGGCCTGGGGGTTAGGACATGGGAGAGATGGCCCTGCCCCCTCAATGGTTGTAGTGTTCAGGAGGGTAGGTCCTGTACCTCGTCTGGACAGCACAGTAGAACTGGCCCTGGTGGAGGGGATACAGGTGAACCAGACCCAAGGTGCGAGAACAGGAGAGCTGGCCCAGCCCCTCACAGGCTGCAGTACTTGAGAGAGTGGACCCCAGTCCTTGACCAGGTAGCACAATGAAGCTGGCTCTGGAAGAGTGGGTGCAGGTGAGCTGGCCCTGGAGACATGAGAACAGGAGAGCAGACCCTGCCTTCTGCCAATGGTGGCATTGGAGGGTGTCTTAGTTAGGGTTTCCATTGCTGTGAAGAGACACCACGACCAAGGCAACTCTTATAAAGGGCAACATTTAGTTGGGGCTGGCTTACAGGGTCAGAGGTTCAGTCCATTATTGTCATAGCAGGAAGCATGGCAGCATCCAGGCAGACATGATGCTGGAGGAGGAGCTGAGAGTGCTATATCTTGATCCAAAGGTAGCTAGGAGGAGGTTCTCAAAGCCCACCCCAACAGTGATACATTTCCTCCAACAAGGCCACACCCACTCCAACAAGACCACACCTCCTAATAGTGTCGCTCCTTGGGCCAAGCATATTCAAACTACCACAGATGGTCCTAGCCAGAGCAGTGCCAGAGAGCTCACCTGGTAGCACAGATAAAGGAGAGCTGGCAGGCAGACTAGCTCGGCTACCACCCAGGCCTAGCTGCAGGACTCTGAGTTGGTCCACCCCAAAATCTATATCATCTGCAAGTGGTTAGGATGTGTGAAAGGGCCTGTCATGCTGTTCCTAAGCTATAGGATCTCCATGACACAGGGCAACAGCATAAGCAGGGGGAGTCCTGATGAGGATCTGATACTGATGGTGTCACAGAACTCAGAGATCTCAAACCAGGCTAATGACTTGTTGCAGTGAACATTTGCAAATGAAGATTGTGGACAGAGGGATACACTGTGGGTCACACACTGTGACACACTACAGCTCCCACGATGAGATGTTTTCTATGCTTTTTGTTGATGTTGTTATTGGTGGTGGTGGTGTGTGTGCGTGTGCGTGTGTGTTTTATTGTAGGAGGAGGTTGCAGGGGCAAAGGTGGATATGAGAGTTTTAGGAGATAAGCAGGACGTGAAAACTGCATGATGTGAAACTCCCAACAAATCAGTGAAAGGATGGCAGTAGAAGGGAGAGGCGGTGTCTTGGCTTCTCTTGTTGTTGCTGTGATAAAGCGACTCGAGGGGGAGGGGCTCGCTTGGCTCACGGTTTGAGGGTATTGCGGCAGCAGGAGCCTGGGGCAGCCGGTCACCTCACATCTGCAGTGGGAAGCAGAGAACGGCCCTTCTCCAGCCCTGCTGGCTTTTCTCCTTCTTATTCAGTTCTGGACCCCAGGCCACCGGTTGGGGCTGCCCACTTCTAGGTGAGTCTGTCCTCCTCAATGAGCCTAGTCATGATGGGCTCTCGCAGGCTTGCCCAGTGCGGTTTCTCCTAGGCAATTCTCAGTCATGCCCAGCTGACAATATTAGCCATCGCTTCTCTATCCTCGTCAACTTGACAACCAAGCACATCATTCTAAAGCCTTCCTTCCCTTCCCCATGGGCTCATGGCCGCCTCGTAATGCAGAATGCATTCAGTCCAACCTCAAAAGTCTTCACAACCTAGAAATTCCAATATTATTTAAAACACCAAGTCTCATCTGAGATTCAGAGCAAACTTTTAAGCTGTGGCATCTTATACAATCGAATGTAAGTTACAGTCTTGCAATGTCAGATGACACAGGATCAACAGTCCTGTTCGGGGGAAGAATGGGGACACAGCAAGGGTGGTCAGAATAAAGCAGGGCCGAAACTCAGAAGGGCACGCACGGAACTCTGCAGGTCTGCCATCTTCAGCTCATGGCAGATCAAAAGATGTGGGGAGCCCTTCCCTTCCTCTTCTGCTGCCTGCAGCACGGTAGCCTCATTCTCGGGTCAACTCTCGGGTCTGCAGCTTTCCCTGGTCAATACCCTATGGCTCTATCATGCTAGGGTCTCCATTGCAACTTCCCAGGAGCTTTCCCCAAAGAACCAAAGCTTAGCACACACTGTCTGGCACAATACCCTGTGATACCCTCAACCTTTTACATTGTTCATGCACATGAAACCAGTGCTGTGTGGATAATACTGCCAGGCTCTGCTGCTAGGCTGAAATGTAAATGACAGCACAGAGTCTCAAAAGGCCCTGCGATGCTAGTTCTGGATCCTGGACTCCTGGTATGCACAGACTAACATATTATAGAGGTGTCTTAATCTCAGGCAGACACAAAAGCCACCAGCTGAGGGACAGAGTTACAATGAGTCTGTCCAATATAGGGAAAGGATTCGAGACAGAGACACACCCAGAGAGGGGAAGGGAGGGGGAGGGGGGAGAGGGAGAGGAAACCCAAGTATGGTAGCACATGCCTTCAACCTAGCAGGGAGAGTTGGAGCTCAAAGTCACAGGAGTTCCAGGCTAGCCTGGGCTACTTGGAGCCCTGTCTCAAAAAACCCACAATAAGAAAATAAAGGAAGTGGAGGGGTAACTAAAACCAGTATGAGACGGATCTCTCTCACTTCAAGGTTTTAAGGTTGTTTTTAAGTGTGTGTGTGTGTGTGTGTGTGTGTGTGTATGTGTGTGTTGCCTACAGCTATGTCTATGTACCATGTGCACGCCTGGTGCCTACAGAGGCCAGAAGAAGATGCTGGATCCTCTGGAACTGGAGTTATGAGTGACTGTGACCCCCCACGTGTGACCAGTGCTCTTAACCTCTGGGCCACCTCTCCAGCCAGGCTCTTCAAGTGCTTAACATGAGAGCCTAACACGGAATCTATCCTCATTGCATATTTAGGTGTACAGCATCTTCCCCGACAGGCAGGGCTGTGCAGCGGGGACCAGCACCCATTCTTCTTGTGTGCCTGAAATGTCTGTCCCCAGCAACCAGTTGTAATCGTTGCTCTGGTTGGTTCAACTGGTTAAGATAAGATTCTTTCACAAGTGGAATCATGCAGTGTGTATCTTCTCGTGACTGGCTTATTTCACTCCAGGCTTATCTGTGCCTGACACAGACGGGAGGAGACCCTACCTTTGTGAGGCCGGACGGTTTTCCATCACATGTATACACACCCACCTCTTAAGCCTTCATTTGCTGATGGATATGGGTTATTTCCTGTATTTTGGCTGTTCTAAATAATGCTGAACATGGGAGTGCTAACATTATTTTGAGAACCTACCTTCAATTCTTTTGGGTGACTGCCCAAGATTGGGATCACTGGGTCATATATAGAGACATTTCATTTTAAAGTTTTTGAAGAGCCTCCATATTGGAAAGCAACCCAATTTAAAAGTGGAAGGATTTAAAAGCCAGAGCCAGCGAGACAACTCAGTGGGTAAAGGCATTTGTTTACCAAGCAAGCCTGAGCACTGGAGTAGGATCCCTGGATTTTACCATAGAAGGAGAAAACCGATTCCTGAGAAGCTCTCCTCTGACTTCTGCGAGTGCATGTGCGTGTGTACGCGTGCACACACACACACACACACGAATGCACACAAGTACTCACACATGCACACACAAGTGAATGTACACATGCACAGGCACACATATGCACACACACATACATACATGCACACACCAGGTAAGAATACTCTTCCCTTTTCCATATACAGCCTCTGTAAATGGCAGAGAAAACAACAGACACAGGGTGGCCCGATGGAGGCCCCATGGGACAGAGCCACGAGTTCACCATCAGCTTTGCCCACAGACATCCACAGACTTGTCTCCCCACAGCCTCCATTTATTCTCCAAATCCATCAGAGCTGTCTGGATGCAGCTCTGTAATTGCCACGTGAGGCCAGCAAACAGAAGCCACCACTTAGATTCGATCCAGAAAGTGGAATGTCACTGTGAGACCTGACCTGGTTCATTTTGCCTGGCCTCGATTTTTTTGCCATTTAAAGTCTCCCTCGAGAAATGCTAAATAAGGGCCAAGCTACAAGGACACTTAAATATATGTACATTTTAATGAAAGCATAACAGGAGGCTTGCAAGGCAGTCTCCTGTTCCTGAAGCTCACCACGTGAAATTAGCTCCTGGGGTATGACAGACACAAGGTATGGGCAAGCATTTTATCCATGCAGCTTACATCCACACAGCACCCCAATCCCTGGGGACTGTCAACCGTGTGACTCTTGATCCTCACACTGCCCTCAAAGTGGACGGTGCAGAAGTTGTTTAGCATCATGTATTTATCACATGTGCCTGTGGGGATGGCACCTGTTAGAATCAACCCCAGTTTACAGAAATGGGAAAGTCCAGTGAATGATAAATCTACTTCCAGCCTGTACAACTGGTTGACCTCAGAGCCAGGGTTAGGACCATGGTATGGGATTAGCTCAACAAGCTTAATTTAAGACTATCTTGCAGGCTGGTGAGATACACCTCTGCTGTGACTCTGAACGTGGACAGGCTGGAGACCCAGATGGATTGGAGGTGGGCAAACAGAGGAGCCCAGCCAAGTGCTGCCACTCGCCTCCCCCACGGTGAACTGCTCCCCTCTACCCCACTCTCAGCGCTCTGATATTCTGCCCAAGTAGATGGAACCAAGTGACCAGAACCGTGAGCCAAGATCAGAGCCATGACTGTCAGGCACTTTAGTGCAGAAATGAGAAAGCTGAATAATATATGTTTCTTGGTCAGTGGGTCAGGCATCTTTAGATGGAGAATACCAGGATCGGTATCCAGAAATAATATTTCATTTTGCCTAGTGACAGACTGTATACTATTTGTAAGCTAATCCCCAAGTTCCATGAGACCCAGGCCTGTCTTGTTCCCACCTGCCTCTAGGTGAGCATTAGGAAGGGCTTCGAAACAACACAAGGGTGGAGTGGACCAATGCTGGGATATTACACAGTCACAGGGGAACAGACCTGGACACCTCAGTCTACCGCGTCAGTACCACTCACTGAGCATCCATCAGACGCGCCTCTGTGGTTCCACTGAGGCACCAGAGGATCATTGCCACCTGGCAATGGCTCGGCACTGCCGGAGATCAGATCAGAAGCCTGCTGCAGACTAGCAAGCCAGTGTTTCAGCTGCCTGGCTTTCACTGAGACATCTTGCCAAGTAGTATGTGAATGAACCGGATGTCCTTTGTTTGCCCATGCAAAATGATGAACCCACAATGCCTTTTCACGTCATTATAGTTGTAAGCTGGGTTGAGCCTCAGTCCTGGGCTTCAACAGGTTGAATCCAAGTCTTCCTCTCATGCCCTTGCTGTTTCTCAGATCCATCCACTCGGCCCCAGCTGCCCTCCCTCCCCCCATACCAGGCCACAGGAGCCTCATCTAGAAGCACCCACGGCTTCCCCACCTACCTGTGTACCTCATTGCCTGTCCTAGACAATTCCTTTCTGAACATTCTAAGCCCGGTGAGCATTCTGACACCGCTTCCTTACCTACCTTTTCTCTTTCAATAGACCAGATGTTTTCAGTCCTACTCAAGCTCATTCCCCCGACTGCAGCCTGCCGCTTTCCTGGCTGTGTGTGCCCTGTGCATAGGGGGTTCCCTTTACCGATATGCTGTTCCTCTGCCCTGTGTGTCGGCCTCTCTGCCTTCATGTAGCCCTTCTAAGCAGGCATTTCCCTCCCACAGGCCAGTGGAACTGTCACGTTACCCAGGCAACTCACTCACTCTGGGCTTCTCCTATCACTGCTAAGCCCGTATCAAATTCTAATTCCGTGTATAGAGTTCTCTTAGAGACTCAACTCACGCATTTAATTAATAGTGAGCAAACTATAACATTAGGGGGCCAAATGGCTGAAGAGGGGAAGCTGAGTTTACACACGTATCCCTCTCATAACTGTGAAAACAGTGATGAGGTAGCACCACTGTAGAATTCATAATAGAAATAGAAAATTGCCAATATTTGGAACAAAAGATTCCCTGATGGAGATGGAGAGATGGCTCCGTGGCTAAGATCACTGGCTACTCTTCCAGAGGACCTGGGCTCCATTCCTCGCACCCATGTGGTAGCTCACAACTGTCTGTAACTCCATTTCCACAGGCTCTGATGGCCTCTGCTGGCTTCCATAGACACAAAGCATATATGTGGGGCATAGACATACATTTAGGCAAAATATCCATACATATTAAATAGTAATAATAATAACACAAAATGGAAACATCCCTCAAGCAATGCTGGGCATTTGCACATCAAAATACATAATAATCTTGAACTCCACAGGATCATGCTGACACATAGAAATTAACAGATAAATAAATAAATATAGGATCCTAGACAGTGGGCACCGAGAAATGCGGAAGAGGTGGTGCTCACTGAAAAATCACATATTGGCAGTCATGAAAGCCATGAATCCTAATACCGTGATGAGACGCTCGTCAAGGAATGGGAGTTCACACAGCCTCAGTGTGTCTGCTCATGAAAATACCTACCAGGCTGAAGAGATGGCTCAGCAGTTGTGGGACAGTAAAACCATGCCAGGAAGCTTGGTGGGTAGAGCAGGCTGAGACCCGGAAACTCAGTGGGCACAAACCTGAGATTTAGGTGACTCCTGAGACTTAGGTGACACCCCGCTCCCTACCAGATTCTTGATCTGAAACACATGCCACAGTCCCCACATGCAGTACCCTGACCTGTGGTCATGTAGGCCTGAGTTCTCCATGCTAATGAGGGCATTGCCAATAAAGCTTCCCTTCCCAGACATTCCTCCCTGCAAAAGGTATTTAATCTCAGGCCCACCCTGAGAAGCTGGTACAGATACAATGTGCAACCATTCTCCACATTGAACAGACAATAAGCAACACGGATAAACATGGACTGTCTCTTTCATCTACCATGGCCATCCTACAGAGCCGCAGCCAAATCTCCCATAGAAGGCCCATCTGCACACCCATACAACTGCTGCCAAGCTCAGGACAATCACTGCCGAGCTGAGCCAGAGCTCCCTGGTCCCAGCTAGGCGCTGCCCTCTGCCTGCACCTGCGGATCCCCTGACTCCACTCTTCTGTGACTCCCAGCAGAGCTGGATGTCCAAGAGTCAGAGAACCTCCTCGGCCCGGCCCAGTGACCCCTGAGCCAGCTCCAGCATTCCCACGTGAACAGATAAGCTTTTCACCTCCCAAGCAGCCGTGCCCTGAGGCCCGCTGAACACTGACCAGCAAGCAGTTAGAGCGTGCACGTGCGCGTGCACGTGTGCGTGCTGCTCTTCCAGAGGGTGCAAGTTTGATTCCCAGCACCCACGGGGCTGACAGCTGCCTGTAAGTCCAGCTGCAGTGCATCTGACACCCGTGGTACCCATATGTATGTAGTACACACTCACACAGACACACAGCATACATTTGATTTAAAAAAAAAAAACCTAAATCTTTAAAGAAAAACACTAATTACTTAGCAATTTAAAAATCATAAAAGTCATTAAATCTGCAGCAGAGAAACCTGCCAAGCACCATCCTGGCCAAGTGTTAAAGGTTACACACTAATAATAGAATGGGAAGCAGTGTCACATGCCTCCTGACAGGGTATACTGAGGAGGACACAGCCCTGTTCTTCACCGTTCCTGACAAAAAACCCAGGACCCACATCTAAACACACAGAGATGCAAGAGACCTCACAGCTGGGGCCTCTACAGTCACAGCCGAGTAGTTACCATGGATGTCAAAATTGTGAAGAATGGAGAAACAGGGAAAAAAATGGAACTACTTAAAATTACTGTG